>NC_037670.1:34070539-34370539 GCF_003255815.1 Theropithecus gelada | reverse complement strand
TCTAGTGTCCTTACTTTTGAAGAAGACACCACATTTATATCCAGATGGCTTTAATGATCTTTTAATTGGCTCCCAAACTCCAGTCAAAACAGCCTTTACTCTCTATTAAAGCTAAAACAATTTTTTCAAAACAAATCTGATTGTATCACACCCTTCTATTGTTTCCATTACATTTAAGATCAAGTCTAAACTCCTAAACTCAGCTATCATTGTTATATCCTATCTCTAAACAATCACTGTTTTGCACTCTGCATACACTCCAGCCATTTTGAAAAATCTTTCAGGCGCCTGAAAAAGCTTAACTCTGCCCTTTGTTTCCAATATTTACATATAAAATGTTTTCTATCTAAAGCATGCTTTCAGCCAATAACATAAATCTCTCTACCCCTTTCTGCTGAACCTAGATCTTTTTGCCCTCAGATAATTTTCCCTTCCCCTGCTCTGTTCTGATTCAGCTCTCCATAATAAGGTTGTAATCACCTCCTATTCACCCTTCTGGTGAAGGAAGGATATCCACTCTCAGGTGATAGGGATGGTTGAACATCCAACACCTGAAACAGGACAGATGATATTGACAGTACTTGTTAGTTGCATATAATCACAGACCAGTGGAAACAGACGAACCACACAGGACCACTGGGGGTTGCATTGGGGAACAGAGTGAACAATCAGGAGGTGAGGGAGGCAGGCTTAGTAGTTTAAAGAGGTTGAGGTGCCCTTCTGGATCCCATGGGCGGATCACATTGGCTCATTTGAATTACCATATGGGCTGGCAGGGAACTGAAATCTTCTACTCAGAGATAAGCAGGAAATGTCCCTGGTTTCCTTGATTAAAAGGGTTGTTTGATAGGGGACCTTATCCATGGGAGCAAAGTGAGGAGGGAAACTTGTGGCTACGCCATTCAAGGCCCTCCCAGTTTTACTAGATGTCAAGGCAGCACATGTAATATTGGGACTTAATTTTAGCCACACATTAATACATTTGTAAGTATGTGCAACGGCTCATGCTTGCTTCCAGAATGGCACCTAAAAAAAAATTTACCTCTCTCCAAATTCAGATATGGAATTAAATGTAATGTCAGGAAAATTGTCCAAGAGTTGGAAATGGGAAAAAGATGTTCTCTTGGTGGAGTTACGGGCTCCAGAGGTTATCGGATTCTACTGAATGACGTACTTCTGATTGTATTTGTAACAATTAGGCTATTTGTGAACTCGGTAGGGGTAGAAGTCGAGTTGTAGAAAATGGATGGTAATGCAAGTGATTTTTGTCCGTAACAATGCAAATGAATTCTGTTGGTAGAAATAGTCATTTCCACACTGTAGATTACCCTAAACAAACGTCATTACATTATATTTTATTGCCTTATAGACTATTAACCAATTTTGAATCATACAGTAGCAAATTTATTTCAGCATTCTTATGTGTATGTGTTTATACATACATGTGCATATATATTTAAGATATATAAATGTATGTTCTTCAAATTCTTCTTTGAACAGGTGTGAACCTCTTATTAGTTTTCTCATTAAAGAATTTAATAAGATCTTTAATACATGCTTGTATTTTCATGAGAGTCATGAGTTTACCTTTCTGGAAGTCATACTTCAGCAACCATGCTTTAAATAAACCATGATTTAAAATAGCTATCTTAGAAAAAGAAAGTAAAGGTATACGTAAATGTAAATGTTGTCTATTTTTAATAATATGTTTTTATTAATTTGTAAATTTAAAATAATATGTATTTAAGAGAGCTTAGTAAACATATCATACTACAAATAGAATGGAATAGGAATGACCCATGTCAAGGCAGTGTGGCAGTTTTTACCTTCAAAATTGTGCATATTTGTTAGTCCGATTTAACACCAAGAGCATTAGCCTGGATCCAATTCTTTGCTCAGCAATGTTGGAAAATGTTACCCTTGGGGTATGCAAAGGGCCCCAGTTTTGCTTTCCTTCATATTCAAAGTTTGACTGCTCACTCTGGTGACTAAACTTTCTGTGAAAAAACTTAATTCCCAAGTTCTCTTCATCTTGTAAGCAGCTTACATCATGACTAAAAATTTCAAGCATCAGTTTGACTGACAAAGCATAAAAGAAGGGAGGCAGTGAGTTTTCTTGTGCAAACAAACAGGTGTCAGGTCACAATTCTGAATCTCTAAGAGATCATTAAGAAATCTGACAGTAGGCAAAAAGTGAGATTTTCTTGTCAAAAGTGAACACCATCAATTTCTGAATATAGTTGATAGGTGACTCAGCTTCTACCACTTTGTACACTTCTTATGTAAGTGAGCTGGTGAGAAGCAGTGTCTGTAGGCAGCAGGTGGGCAAAGTTCCTCTAAGAGATGCAAGCCATTCTCCCCCTCCAGCACGAATGGAAGAAAGATCTTAGAAATGTACTCACTTCACAGTCTCTTGGCCTGTTCCCATAATGATGGCACCCAGAGAGTTGGAAGCAGGCGGCAGTTCTCTACAGAGCCCCTCAAGGTCACATGGTTCAGAAAAGGAATGCAACCTGGGAGACTGGCTAGCATGGGCAGGGCAGAGCTCTCCAACAAGTGGCTCTCTGAATCCTGTTTAGCCTCCCACCCTACTCCCCACCATTTGAGCAAAACAATATTCCCTGGCTTCTGGTGCACCATCTCAACCATTTTTACCAAGTTCAACTGGCTTGGCTAAAATGAGAAATGTTTAATGTGCTTAAAAAAAAAAAAGAAGAAGAAGACGACGAAGCAACAGCTCTAGTATGCACAGTGAAAGTGCTTGCCCTGTTCCCTGCAAAATTAATGAAAAGAAAATATCACTGAAAGTCACCGCACACTCAGCCTCCTCCATGAAACTCCCTCCAACCCAACAGTCGACAATTATCCTCCCCAACCTGGATATCTAAAACACTTATTGTCTCCCCTGCCCTCTTTCTGCTGTGTGCATATCCTGTTCCTGTTGTGATTCACAAGTTTCTGTATAGGTGTTTCCCTTCTCAACTAGAAAGCAAAGTACTAAAAACTCCTGAGAAATCATGGGTTGTGCCTCTTATATCCCCAGTTCCTAGTATGGCCTTGCTCAGGATCCATACTTAAGCAAATAAGGGTTTAATAGTGATGAATTTACCCACACCCCCATCCCCAACGTGAATAATGGCCTTTGTTTTGGTACCCATGAATCTTATTCGTTTAACTTTGGAAAAATGGTAAAGGGTAAATATCTTGTCCCTTAATACCAAAAATAAAGGCCCTCTTGTCAAGCAGTTTCACTGTGCACTGGTTACTACCTTGTCTGAATCTGGTGAGACATAACACGCTTATTCATACATGAGTTATGTGGAGTGGATTTATTATTAGGTTGGTGCAAAAGTAATGGCTTTTTTTTCTTTACAGCTAGGCAGCAAGGAACAAAAGAAGCCTAGGATTCTTTGTGAGCAAATCCCCTAAGACTCAAGAAAGGTACCCAGAGGAGAAGGAGTCTGGACTGAGCATGGTACAATTGTATCACAGCTGAGGGAACCTGAACAGCAGCCCACCCTGGGTTACCTACCTCAAGGGCAATGTCACTCACTGCACTAAGGCTTTGAAGGAATATACTGCTTCCAGAGCAAAGAGGAACAAAGCCTGTTCTCCCTGAGCAATTTCTCCCTAACTCAAGATGTGATACTCCCTAGGAGAGACAGAGACAAGGCCTAGATTGTTCCAGGCAGCTGCTCTCTATCTCAGGGTATTGTATTCCCATTCCCAGCACATTCTAGTTATTCTTGAGAACTACAAGCAAGAAAGAGGTAAAAACTAGTTTGGTTTAAAGTCACCTAGAGAATGCCCTGCACTTTTGTTATCCAGCCAAATTAAAAAAGAAAATTGAATCCAGTGATCTTAGTAAATTCTGGAATGCAGTATGAAGCTTGCAATGGCTGATACATTTTAAAAGGGGGGGGAAATGTTTAAAATGCCCTAACAGTTATGATTGACAATGTAGATATAATCTTTCACTATGTTCCTAAAGACTAGAGAAAGTATTTACAAAATGCAAACTGTATTGGTCTAATTTTTTTGCTTTTTCTTATTATATCATGACCAGCAGAGTGTGATCCAAATTAATTGAAAAAGAGCCACAAACACTGAAGTGGTTATTTCACCAGTTGGGATTCATTTATTGCTGAGTGTAATGGAAACTGGAATAGCAAAGGACTGAGCTATTCAGTTTTCTGTTTGGGGACTACTCAGTTCACGCAGTTTGAACTGAAGCTGACACTTTAAATGAATTTATTAGTCTCACTTTGTTCCAGGACCAGACGGTAGTCCAGCTCACACTCATAGACACCTCTGGTCCAAATAATTTAATCCAGAAGGGACATATTAATATCATTTTTTTTTCTCAGATGGTAAGCTTTCCAAGGCCAGATCTTTGATCTGATGTCATGTTGTCACTTGGAATTGAAACTTCCACTTAAACCACCTGGGGGGAATCAAGTACGTTTTACCAGTAACATATTATTCTGAAAATTGTTATCATGGCCTTCAGGGCGAGACTTTTAACAGAGAAGTTGCCCTCTAAAGTTCTGCAGAGGGTCTGCCAGGGTTCTCAGTCTTAGAGCTAAACATTTAAAGTAAGAAGGAAGCCCTCCCAGAGGACTAAGAAAATCAAATTAAGAGTACATAGTATAGAATAAATTAGGAAAGATTGAGAGGAAATACTATAACCAGTAGCTTCTTTCATACAAAATAATGTATTTCATTGACTCCAAGATACACAGTTATTGACATCTTATAAACAGTAGTAGCCAGGCTGTTGTCACAATGTCATTGCCATTGTCTACATATAAATAAATTTAGTGTTTTTCCCTGATGGTATAAAAAAATCAGCCAGCAAACCACTTAAGGACTATTTGAGGAAGAAATATGAATCCTGGTTGTTATCTGAAAACCTTTTCTTTTATTCTAGTTGATAATATCAAGACAGGACAACCATCAAGGTTTTACAGAATCGGTGTCATTGAAAGAGAATTTCAGAGACAATAGAGGAACATTCTCAAGAAATGTGGTACTATCAATGCTCTTGATGACACAGATAGCGATATTGGAAAAACAGTATCAATGAGACTGAGTCAAAAGCTATTTCTGAAGAGTTGCTATCTGTATGTGAAAGCATTTTTAAAATACTTTGAACAATTTATTTTTTACATGGCTAAAGAATTATATAAGATAAAAATACATCTCTAAATATGAAAGAGATATTTTAATGATTACAAGATAAAAATTCTAGGTGAAAAGAGAGCATTATTACATGATTCAATTGGAAGTGTCTGTTAGCAGTACCTAAAATAATGGACCTTCTTCCAATAGATGGTGTCTTAATTTAACGACACACAATGGCTATAGATTATTGAGCGAAATGGCAAGACCCAAGCCAGAAACCCTTCAAGAATTCTGTCCTCTCTTTATCCAAAGCATGCAGACCTTGTGAAAAGTCTTCCCTGCCCTCTGGTTACCCCTGAATGAGAAAGTCTGAGGTCTGAGGTCATTAAGGGGATCACAGAAGAACATAGACCTTGAAAAGGGCTACGCCATCAAAATGAACATCTGAATAAAACTATTTCCTGAACACGTCGTTTCAGGTTTTGCATAAATCAGGGTGCTCAAGAGTGTCTCATCATTTTAATTCTATTAAATGATTTCAGAGAACACTTCTATCTTTATATCATAAATGGAAGTCTTGTTAAGAAAGGTGTGTTTAGCACCACAGCCATATTTTGCCCAAATTGTGCAGCATTGCATGGTTCTGTGAATGATTTCCCTTTATTATCATTAAGTTGGTATCATAAACAGCTGCTATTTTATCCTCAAGAACAGAAAGCATAGCATCTACACCCATACAGCTTAGTATTCACATTAACAGGACTTTACTCTTTCACTATCTCTGTTAATATAACTTTACTATTTCAGGAGTATAAAAGTTGCTAATCACTTTATTTTTCATTCTAGGATCATCTTGAAAGGTCCTTCAAATTTTCAATAGAAAGAATCAACAAGAAAATGTACAGAAGTCTCTGAAAGCTATATGCCAAAATCCTCAGAGTGCACACCAGTCCTAAACAATTATATCACAGCCCTTATCCAGTTCTAACTTGTACTGAAAAACTCACCTTAAACCAGACTTCACAATCTCAAAAATATTCCAATTTTGCCCTTTCCAATCTAAGACACTACTAAAATTCTCTCAAGGTAGTTCTTTTCTTACCCTAGTAAGAATAAACTCAATTTTGACTTATCAACAGTTAATTTTGGTGAATTTTGGTGGAGCTGCCATTCAACACAAAAGATTATTTTGTATGAATTATCAATAAATTAGGGAGTCAGGAACTTGAATTTAAGTTGTAAAGATTTTCTTTACAACAGCAAAATAGTAATAAGGAATCAGTACTTACTAGTACATTGAGGACAGTTATAGTTCTGCTCATAGCTTCTGAGTATAATTGAGGAAGATAAAGAATTAAATTAATTCATTATCTCTAAAGTCAGTTGAAGAATTTCTGTTTATAATATCTTAGATCAAAGTCTTTCTAAAATACATCTCAAAAATGTCAGGAAAGCAAAACCTTTTAATCTAGGAGAAGAGCATATAAGAAAGTAAGCGGGGTCACATCTCATTAAAGTGAAAACACCACTCCAGAAAGGAAAGTTCCCCACACTCTCAGGATGTCAAAAGGGCCTGGTGGAATGGTGGTCAGTGGGCCCAGGGGAGCAGGGTACTGTGGACTAAGCCTTGGACTTGGGCAGAGTAAGAAAGCAAATTGGAGACAACCCTACGTAAAACGGGCTGATAGAGAGCTGCACTATAAGGGAGAGGGTGGAATTGATGAAAAAGGGCACAACCGAGATAGGAAGCAAAGAAAATCATCTGTCTCTCTACAACAAGAGAACTAAGTCATCCACCATGACACAAATGTTTACTATGTACCAAAGAAAAAGCCAAAGCTGAGAATTTTAGTGAAAAGTGGATATGGATAGCACCCAATGAGTATTTGGCAGAAACGGAGGCAATCCCTTTCTAGATAAAAATATCTTCTACTCAAGCCTCATAGGACTTAGAGGTGATTACCAGTATATGCTCACAACTTTCTTAAAAAACAGAACTATCAGTACTTTGAGAGGCCAAGGCGGGTGGATCACCTGAGGTCAGGAGTTCAAGCCCAGCCTGCCCAACATGGTGAAATCACATCTCTGCTAAAAATACAAAAATTAGCTGAGCGTGGTGGTGCATGCCTGTAATCCCAGCTATTCAGGAGGCTGAGGCAGCAGAATCGCTTGAGCCCGGGAGGCGGAGGTTGCAGTGAGCCAAGATTGTACCATTGCACTCCAGCCTGGGTGACAGAGCAAGACTCTGTCTCAATAAATAAGTAAATAAATAAATAAATATCAGAAGTAATCCAATAAATATATCACCTTCAGTGAAAATCAGCTGAAACAACAAGCCAGACCATAAAGGCTTCAGATATTGGAATTATCAGATAAGGAACATAGAGTACCTATGTTAACATGTGTAAGGAAATCAGAGAAAGATCAAAGCAAAAATAAAAAATTGAAGGCAGACTTTTTAAAATAAAGAATTTCTATAAATAAAATTATAACTAAAATTTGAAACTCAATGGAAATATAAAGCAGCAGATTACACAAACCTGAAGCAGGAATTAGTGAGTTGGATGACAGATCTAGAAAAGAGTGTATGGACAATATGACAGAAAGGTTAAGAGACATGGAGGAAAGAGTAAGAAAGCCCAATATTTATCTATTCTGAGCTCTAGAAGTAAGTTATAGAGAGAATGGGGAAGGGGCTACATTAAAAAAGATAATGGCTGAAAATTTTACCAAATTATTGAAAGACATAAATCCTCAGATAAAGGAAGTCCAATAAATCTTGAATAAAACAAATTATAATACAACCATATTGAAAGGAAGGAAGAAATCATAAGGCACAGATAGTTTAATCCTTCACCACAATAATATCCAGTAAGTAGATATACCCTAAAATTCATGAATTATAAGATGGCAGGATGCACATATTATTTATAACACTAGTGATACACAAATGCTAGGTGAAAGATAGATTTAAATGTTACCCCTGGGAAAGATTTGGGAGCAAGAAAGTGGTGGGATAGAGAAATGGTGCATTTGCAATAAGCATCTTTGCGATGTTTGAATTTCTAAACCATGGTCTTGCATTAAAAATTAACTTAAAAAACAAACAAATTAGTGGAGCTAAACATTATGCATATGTTTGTGAATAAAAAGGCTACTAAAAATTTCTATCACAGTTTTCAAAGACAAAGTCTTATACTACCATAAAAAGATTGAAAAGGAATCCATATCTGTCTATTCAGGCTGTTACCACAATATCTTAAACTGTTGTTAAAGCAAAATGAGAATAGCAAAATAACTTAGGTTATTTCTTGCAAATACCTCTGATAATCATAAATAAAGCTTAAGTTGTCTTCCAAAAATAGTATAAGATGATTGCTTGCTAGCAATCCTCTGCCATCTTGAAACCTCCATGGTAACAATCAATCACTGCAGAGGCTAAACAACTACCTCATTTGCAGTTTATAAGCCATCCTATAATGCCATGCCTCTGAGTTTCCTCTTATCACTTTCATCCAAGGATTCTTGGTTTGCAAACTGTTCTTTTGTATCCACAATAAACTTTTAAAACTTTAATTGTGGCCGGGCGCGGTGGCTCAAGCCTGTAATCCCAGCACTTTGGGAGGCCGAGGCGGGTGGATCACGAGGTCAGGAGATCGAGACCATCCTGGCTAACATGGTGAAACCCCGTCTCTACTAAAAATACAAAAAACTAGCCGGGCGTGGTGGTGGGCGACTGTAGTCCCAGCTACTCGGAGGCTGAGGCAGGAGAATGGCGTGAACCTGGGAGGCGGAGCTTGCAGTGAGCCGAGATCGCGCCACTGCACTCCAGCCTGGGTGACACAGCGCGAGACTCCGTCTCAAAAAAAAAAAACAAAAAAAAAAAACAAAAAACTTTAATTGTGTCTGATTTTATTTTTGACACTGAGTAGATTATAAATATCAGAAATTTCTTGTTCACAGTTCTTAACATTAGACAGTCCAAGACACAGACTCTGGTAGACTCCATGTCTGGTGAGAACCCACTTTCTGGTTCATAAGATTGTGTATTCTCACAAGGGGGTGGTGAATGACCTTCCTTGGGCCTATTTTATAAGGGCATTAATTCCACCTATGAGGGCTCTGCCCTTATGACCTAATCACCTCCGAAGAGGTTCCACCTTCTAATACCTTGGGGTTAGGATTTCAACCTATGAAATGTGAGAGGATGCAAACGTTCAGACCACGGCGCACCTGTATATTTCGTGTAAAAATAAAATATTTATGATTACAAAAAACTAAATTGAAGAAAATCCAATAAGAAATAGTTTAGCCACAAAAGATAAATCAGCAATCTTAAGATTGCAAGCCATCCTATTTCATAGTAACACATGGTAAATGGAGTAGGCATATCAGACAAGGAAACAAACAAACAAACAAACAAAAACTTCAAACCCAGGCTCTATGATTCCACAATGCTTGCTCCAAACTACTCAAGCCAATTTTTACCAAGCCTGATGTTTCCCTTAGAAGATTCAATCACCTAAAATGGGTTGTGGGTTGTATTAAATTGATTTTTTATTATCTTACTCTAATCCTTATAATAGTTTTGATATATTTATATGGTAAATTATAAATATAATAGATTAATTGGTTGGTTTTTAAACAAATAGATTAGTTGATTGACCTACTCCTGGCGGTAGAGAAAGTATGTGAAATTACTGTTACAAATTGCTAAGACATTCATTAGTAGTAGGCAACCTAAAAAACTAATTTACTACATGTGTAAGCCACCTTTTCCTTCTGGCATAGGTTATTTGTTCTTCCTTTCCACAAGTTTCCAATTATGGTTACTAATGGGTGTGTCTAGCCCCATTTCTTAATAATTTACTGTGATCCCACTAAATGACATTTTCAACTATCTACAAATGCCAGTGGAGTTGGATTTTTTTAATTTAAAAAATTGATCTACAGTCTGTCATCTCTTTACTGACTATATAATGAAGATTCCAGAAATTCAAAATGCAAATTGTTCAGAAACTCTTCTAAGCCCAAATAGATAAATAAATGATCATGTTTTATTGACCATCATAGTCCCCCTGGAAGTGACTCATTTGTTTGCAGAGATTAAAATAGCATACTTTGGTATTCTCCACATGCAGATATACGCAGAGAGCATTTTGGTCAAAAGACAAGGAAAAGTGTGATGTTGCAAGACAACTTGTACGCCAACCCCAGCTGCAGCTGGCAGAAAGATCAGGACTATTAAACGCAGGGGTGTTCTCTCTTCCTCCCCAGTGAGCGGCTGAGACTAATATAAGCTCTTGAATAGCTAAACATTCATAGATTTCAAAAACAACCTCTTAGATCTTTTAAAGGTAGACATAAATTATGTGGCAAATAAAATTCACACATTGTAAAAAGAGACTCTCCACATTCTTGAAGTAATATTTAGGCAAAGTGAAAAAAAGCGTCATAAGAAAGCTGATTTGGGACACCAAAAAGGCCTACCAAGCTTCTTGCTCTACCCATTACTTCATTTAGTGGAAACTGTCACCCGCACACTACAGGCTCTGCCCCGGGAGCAACTTTAGGCAGTTCCTTACATATTGATGCTTTATTCTGTAACAGCTACACATCTTTTCTGTGACCCACCCCACCTGATTAATCCAGGACAGCTAAGGGCTGAAAATTTCAAAATTGGTCATCCCATTCAGTAGGTGACCAGGATTTAACAGAAGTCCTGCCCAATCAGAGACGACAATACGCAATTTACCTGATCAGATTGTTGGGGTGGAGGATTCAAACCAGAAACAAAAGAGGAAAGTTAGTCAATTGATAAAAGGTACAAAAGTTGAAAATATATACAAAGAAAGAGCAACATAGATGTAATGATGCAATAGAAGCCATGGGTGAGACAGAAGAAAAGAACTAAAAGGGTCCAGGTGCGGTGGCTCATGCCTGTAATCCCAGTACTTTGGGAGGCCAGGACAGACGGATCACCTGAGGTCGGGAGTTCGAGACCAGTCTGACCAACATGGAGAAACCCCATCTCTACTAAAAATGCCAAAAAATTAGCCGGGCATGGTGGCACATGCCTGTAATTCCAGCTACTTAGGAGGCAGGAGAATTGCTTGAACCTGGGAGGCGGAGGTTGTAGTGAGCCGAGATTGCCCCATTGCACTCCAGCCTGGGCAACAAGAGCGAAACTCCATTTCAAAAAAAAAAAAAAAAAAAAAAAGCTAAAAGGGGAAAAAAATAAGAGTATATGGGAGATAGATGAAATTTACTAGCAATGAGAATGGTAGAAACAGAGCACAATGAAAGAGCATCAAGTTCTTGTTGCTGAAGAAACAAGACCCCCTGTCTGTTAGAGACACCGTGTTAGGCACTTCCACGTCCTGAACTAGGGGCAGCCACCATAAGGGCAGGCTCTACAGCTGTTCCCAGGATCCCACACACCTGGTTGTGAAGGGATCCTGGTAACAGGGATTTCTGTCTTCTCTATCTCCATGTAATTCTTCATATTTAATTTTGTTTAATGACTTCAGATAATCTGAGAAAGTTATTGCCACCAAAAGAGATGAACACTCTCTGCCTCATTGGTATACAGAACTAATTTCGTCTATAATCACACAAACACCATTTGTCTGTGTCTACTTTAACTTCTTCAAGAAGGGAAATTTATTATAATTACAATTTTTAAACTTAGGAAAAACAATTATTTTATAATGTGTTTACTTTTTCACTCAAAGTTTTATTTTGAAATTCTCCACAACTCTGGAAAAGATGAAAGGCTTGTACAATAAACATCATATATTTCTCACCTGGATTCACCAGTTGTTTAAATTCTGCTATGTTGGAAAATAAGTTACAGACAATACGATATTCCAATTGAAAATGCTTCAGCAAGTATCTCGTACAAAGACAGCCTTCTACATAACCATAATATCATTACTATACCTAAGAACACAACAAAAACAGTTCTCATATATATGAGATCTCAAACGTGTATGTACAATCTGATACACATACTATATACTAAACAAACATGATTTTCTCTTTCTTTTTATTAATCCAGGTTATAATCAAGAGTCGCACATTAAATACAGTTGGTATGTCTCTCTTTATGTACACAGTCCCCCAAAGAGTCTTAGTTATTCATCTTACAAAACATTCCAGCCAGGTGCGGTGACTCATGCCTGTAATCCCAGCACTATGGGAGGCCAAGGCGGGTGGATTACCTGACGTCAGGAGTTTGAGACCAGCCTGGCCAACATGGCAAAACCCCATCTCTACTAAAAGTACAAAAATTAGCCGGGCATGATGGCGGGCGCCTGAAATCCCAGCTACTCAGGAGGTTGATGCCGGACAGTTGCTTGAACCCGGGAGGCGGAGGTTGCGGTGAGCCGAGATCGCGCCACTACACTCCAGCCTGGGCAGCAAGAGTGAGATTCCGTATCAAAAAAAAAAAAAAAAAAAATACACATTTTGGATTTGTCTTATTGCTTCCTTTTGAGGTCATTTCACCTGCACCTCTATTTCCTGTAACCAGGAAGTTAGGCCTATAGTCTTGATTTAAATGCAGGCAAACATTTTTTTTAAATAGAGTGGTATTGTGTACTCCATGCTACGTCATACCAGGAGACATATAATATCAGGTTATCCCACTATTAATGATATTGAATCTTATCACTTAAATCTCAATGTTCTCACTTGTCCACCATTACATGGGAACATACTTTTCCTTGTAATGGTGGGGTGATAGTTTTATACTATGTCTCATGATCTTTTTAACACAATGATTATAATATCATCTATAATGACACCAAATAAATTATTTCATTGATATCAAATTGTACTCTACATTTGTTAACTAGAATACTTTATTTATTAAAAAATAAATACTTTTCTTGCTCCCACTTTCTCTTACATTATACCTAAGTATTAATGGATCTTTTAAAACTTCAATGTATTATAATAAATTACTGTCTAATTTTTTTTGGTGCTTTAATTTTCCCAGAACAGGCTAGTGGTTGACTTTCTGAAATGAGTTCCTCTGGCATGATCCCATTAGCCTTCACTCGATCCCCAAACCAAAATCAGTAACTTCTTCA
This sequence comes from Theropithecus gelada, assembly GCF_003255815.1. Taxonomy (NCBI): domain Eukaryota; kingdom Metazoa; phylum Chordata; class Mammalia; order Primates; family Cercopithecidae; genus Theropithecus; species Theropithecus gelada. The sequence goes on along the minus strand of NC_037670.1, from coordinate 34,357,319 downwards.
CGGTTATTTTCCATTTAAGTTTAGAAACAATAGTATTAATTCTATAATACCACTTGAGATATTTTACTAGCAAACTGGAAATGGCCATTATACTCACTACCATTTTTATGGCAACCACACAATGCTGAGAAGTTTTGCCTTAGTACCTCATCTCATCCTCGCAGGTGAGATAACTAATTTACTTATTTTATAAATAAGAAGATAGAGGCTTGGGAAAATAAAGACCTTGCTTGAGGTCACAGAAGTATATTCAAATCTAATGTCCATGTTCTCCTTTTTACTTTGCCAAGGCATTTCTCAGAGATTTACAAAGAAGGACCCACCATAGGAGCTTGCCTGATCTGAAAAGTCCATCCGGGTGAGCATTCAATGTCGTTATTGAGTAGGTCAGATACCAAAACAACCACACTTAATATTCAATATTAAAGTCTTAAAGTTTATTTAAAAATCATTTGCTCAAAGACCTAAAGGCTCAGCGTATTATCCCCTAATAATGTACGTTTCTACTCTAAAAAATGCAATGCCTCCATAAATACAAAAGAAATTCCTTTCAGAAGGATCTAACCAGTATTCAATTTATACTGGAGTAAGCCTATACTGGTGAGAAAAGTATCTCATGCCTCATCTGAATTGAATAGTTAGTACTTTTGACCATAATTAAATAGAGGAGTTAAAAATTATAGTATAAATTATACTGCATAATTTTCTTAAAAGATTTCGAAAAACATAATCAATGACCACATTATCTTGATTAGGATATCATTTTTCAGGCATAAAAAGCCATCTAATGTATATGTGTGTAATTAGAATTATTGACTTAAACCACCAAAGCCTGATCTTTTGAAAACCATGACCACAGTAACCACCTCTGGTCAGTTTCTGCAAATAGAGACCAATATGACCATTCCAGAAAAACAGAAACCAAAACCTCTCTATGGCATTCATCACTTGGCTGTCACTGTATAGTTATTTCTCCCACAAGCCTGTGTTTTTTATGTTATATCTCTACATACAGCAATTGTTTTGCACTTAAGGTGATTTTAAGAACATTTATTACCCTGGGCAACATGACAAAACCCTGTCTCTGTTAAAAAAAAAAAAAAAAAAAATCAGCATATCTGTAGTCCCAGCTACTCAGGAGGCTGAGGTGGGAGGATCACATAAGCCCGGGAGGTAGAGGCTGCAGTGAGCCTTGTTTGCACCACTGCACTGCAGCCTAGGCAACAGAATGAGGCCTTGTCTCAAAAAGAAAAAAAAGAACATTTATTAAATGATTAGAAATCAGAAGTCTAAGCCTTTGTCAATGTTTTAATCCAGATTATTTGGCTTTTCTTGCCATTTAATTGTAGGAGTTCCTCACATATTTTCAATATTAACTGCTTATCAGAAAAATGGCTTGCAAATATTTTCTCACCAAATCGTTTTCTTTGCGGTGCAGAATCTTTTTAATTTGATATAGTCACATTTGTCTATTTTTGCTTTTTTTGCTTTCGCTTTTGGTGTCATGTTTAAGAAATTGTTACCAAAACTAATGTCATGAAGATTTTTCACTATTGCCTTCTAGAAGTTTTACAGATTCAGGTTTTAAATTTAAGTTTGAGTTAGTTTTTTTATACGGTGTAAGATAGGTGCCCAATTTCATTCTTTTGCATGTAAACATCTAGATTTCCCCAAAACTAGACCATTTGTTGAATAGACTGTTCTTTCCCCATTGTGTATTCTTGGTATCCTTGTCAAAGATCAGTTGATCATATATGCATGAGTTTATTTCAGGGTTCTTTATTCTATTCCATTAATCTTTATGTCTCTTTTTATGCCAGCACCATTTAATTTAATTACTATAGCTTTATAATATTTTTGAAACTCAGGAATGCGATGCCTCCAGTTTTGTCCTTTCTCAAGATTAGGCAGTCAGAGTCTTTGGCTATTCAGTCTTTCACGGTTCTATATAAATTTTAGAATTTCTTTTTCAATTTCTGTAAAAAGATGTCATTAAAATTTTGATAGAGATTGCAATGAATCTGTGGATTGTTTTGCGGAGTATGGACATTGTAACATATTAATTCTTTCTAACCATGAATACAGAATGTCCTTCCACTTATTTTTCTTCTTTAATTTCTTTCATCAGTGTTTTTTAGGGTCTCAGTGTGTAAGTCTTTCACTTCTTTGATTAAGTTTATTCATAATTATTTTATTATTTTTGATGTTATTAGAAATGGGGCTATTTTCTTAATTTTCTTTTCAGATGGTTCAGTGTTAGGGTATAGAAATGTGACTGATTTTTGCATGTTGATTTTGTATACTGCAACTTTACTGAATTTGTTTAGTAGTTGTAAGTTTTCCTATGTGTGTGTGTGTGGAGTCTGTAGGATTTTCTACATAGAAGATTATGTCATCTATGAAAGATCATTTTGCTTCTTCCTCTCCAATTTTGGTGCCTTTTATTTCTTTTTCTTAATTGCTCTGGTTGGTACTTCCTGTACTATGTTGAAAACAAGTGGCAAGAGTGAGCATCCTTGTTTTTTCCTACTCCGAGAGAAAAAAGGCTTTAGCTTTTCAAAGGTAAGTATAATGCTAGCTGCAGGCTTTTCATATATAGTCTTTGCTTTATTGAAGTAAATTCCTTCTGTACCTAGTTTCTTTAGAGTTTTTATTATGAGTGTTGAATTTTATCAAATGTTTCTTTCTGCATGTAATTTTCTGATTATGTAATTTTCATTCCTCATTCTGTGAATAAATAAAAATTTCTCCAAAGTAGACATACAGATTGTCATGAGTATATGAAAATAAGTTCAACATCACTAATCATCAGGGAAACGCAAATAAAAACCATGGAACACGACCTCAGACTTTTTACGATAAACATTATCAAAAGCACAAAAGATAATAAGTGATGGCAAGGATGTGGAGCAATTATGCAAGATTAATAAGTTCTAGAGATCTGCACAACATTGTACCCATAGTTTACAATACCATACTAGGCACTTAAAAATGTAAGAGGGTGCATCTCATATTGTGTTTTTACAACAATTTTTTAAAAGACAACAACATTTCAAATACAAACATTGTAAATAGAACATTCATATGATACTATTCAATAATTCAATTAATTAAACAAATATTTATGAAAGTACTCTGGGACATACCAAGCCATTAAGAATCATCCCATAGCTTTAAAAACCTCAGGGTCTCATAGAGAATTTCAAACAGGAAGATACCTCAACCAGCTGGAGTCATCAAGGAAGAGTTATTTGGTTAAAATGACATATTATCTGAGTTTAGTGAAAGCTGGCTTAAATCTTGAAAGGCAAAGATGTGAAAGGTGGTATAAACAGATGACAGCAATTAGAAACTCAAAGTTAGTTGATATGGGAAGGCATCTGTATTAGTTCGTTTTCATGCTGCTGATAAAAGACACACCCAAGACTGGGAACCAAAAACAGGTTTAATTGGACATACAGTTCCACATGGCTGAGGAGGCCTCAGAATCATGGTGGAAGGTGAAAGGCTCTTCCTAAATGATGGTAGGAAGAGAAAATGAGGAAGAAGCAAAAGCAGAAACCCTGATAAATCCATCAGATCTCATAAGACTTACTCACTATCACAAGAATAGCACAGGAAAGACCAGCCCCCATGATTCAATTACCTCCCCCAGGGTCCCTCCCACAACGTGTGGGAATTCTGGGAAATACAATCTTGAATTGAGATTTGGGTGGCAACACAGCCAAACCATATCATTCCACCCCGGCCCCTCCAAATCTCCTGTGCTTACATTTCAAAACCAGTCATGCTTTCCCAACAGTCCCCCAAAGTCTTAACTCATTTCAACATTAACCCGAAAGTTCATAGTCCTAAGTCTCATCTGAGACAAGGCAAGTCCCTTCTGAATAAGAGCCTGTACAATCAAAAGCAAGTTAGTTACTTCCTAGATACAATGGGGATATAGGTATTGGGTTAATACAGCTGCTCCAAATGGGAGAAATTGGCCTAAACAAAGGGGTTACAGGGCCCATGCAACTCTGAAATCAAGCGGGGCAGTCAAATCTTAAAGCTCCAAAATGATCTCCTTTGACTCCAGGTCTCACATTCAGGTCACGCTGATGCAAGAGGTGGGTTCCCATGGTCCTGTGCATCTCTGCTCCTGTGGCTTTGCTGGGTATAGTCTCCCTTCTGGCTGCTTTCATGGGCTAGCATTGATTGTCTGCAGCTTCTCCAGTTACACGGTGCAAGCTGTTGATGGATCTACCATTCTGAGGTTTGGAGGATGGCGGCTCTCTTCTCATAGCTCCACTAGGCAGTGCCCCAGTAGGGACTCTGTGTGGGGGCTCTGACCCCACATTTCCCTTCTGTACTACCCTAGCAGAAGTTCTCCATGAGGGCACTGTCCCTGCAGCAAACTTTTGTCTGGGCATCCAGGCATTTCCATACATCTTCTGAAATCTAGGTGGAGGTTCCCAAACCTCAATTCTTGACTTCTGTGCACCTGCAGGCTCAACACCACATGGAAGCTGCCAAGGCTTGAGGCTTCCACCTTCTGAAGCCACAGCCTGAGTTCTACATTGGCCCCTTTCAGCCACAGCTGGAGCTGCTGGGACACAGGACACCAAGTCCCTAGGCTGCACACAGCACAGGGACCCTGGGCCTGGCCCACAAAATCACTTTTTCCTTCTGGACTTCCAGGCCTCTGATGGGAGGGGCTGCCATGAAGGTCTCTGACATGGCCTAGAGACATTTTCCCCATGGTCTTGGGGATTAACATTAGGCTCCTTGCTACTTATGCATATTTCTGCAGCCGGGTTAGGCTTGAATTTCTCCCCGGAAAATGGGCTCTTCTTTTCTATTGCAGAGTCAGGCTGCAAATTTTCCAAATTTGCATGCTCTGCTTCCCTTATAAAACTGAATGCCTTTAACAGTACCCAAGTCACCTCTTGAATGCTTTGCTGCTTAGAAATTTCTTCCATGGGCCGGGCGCGGTGGCTCAAGCCTGTAATCCCAGCACTTTGGGAGGCCGAGACGGGCGGATCACGAGGTCAGGAGATCGAGACCATCCTGGCTAACACGGTGAAACCCCGTCTCTACTAAAAATACAAGAAAATTAGCCGGGCGAGGTGGCGGGCGCCTGTAGTCCCAGCTACTCGGGAGGCTGAGGCAGGAGAATGGCGTGAATCCGGGGGGGCGGAGCTTGCAGTGAGCCGAGATCGCGCCACTGCACTCCAGCCTGGGGCACAGAGCAAGACTCCGTCTCAAAAAAAAAAAAAAAAAAAAAAAGAAATTTCTTCCATGAAATACCCCAAATTATCTCTCTCAAGTTCAAAGTTCCACAAATCTCTAGGGCAGGGGCGAATGCCACCAGTCTCTTTGCTAAAACATAGCAAGAGTCACCTTTGCTCCAGTTCCCAACCAGTTCCTCATCTCCGTCTGAGACTGCCTCAGCCTGGATTTTATTGTCCAAATTGCTATGACCATTTTGGACAAAGACCTTCAACAAGTCTCTAGGAAGTTCCAAACTTTCCCATATTTTCCTTTCTTCTTCTGAGCCCTTCAAACTGTTCTAATCTCTGCCTGTTACCCAGTTCCAAAGTCACTTCCACATTTTCAGGTATCTTTTCGGCAACATCCCACTTTACTGGCACCAATTTACCGTATTAGTCTGTTTTCATGCTGCTGATAAAGTCACACCTGAGACTGTGAACAAAAAGAAGTTTAATTACAGTTCCACATGGCTGCAGAGGCCTCAGAATCATGGCAGGAGGTGAAAGGTACTTATTACATGGTGACAGCAAGAGAAAATGAAGAAGAAGCAAAATCAGAAACCCCTGATAAACCCATCAGATCTCATGAGACATATTCACTATCACAAGAATAACACAGGAAAGACCAGCCGCCATGATTCAAATACCTCCCCCTAGGTCCCTCCCACAACATGTGGGAATTCTGGGAGATACAATTCAAATTGAGATATGGATGGGGACACAGCTAAACAATATCAGCATCACAGCTATGAGAAAAAAAGAAGGAGCATTGTATATAGCAAAATTTCCGAGAAGTATTCTAAACTACAAAGAGCAGAATTTTGATACATTTAGGGGGATGGGTGGATTTAGAAGGGTTTAAAATGAACAGCTAATTTCATTTAGCTTCAGACCATTGTATGTTTTCATTTAGTAATTTCCTGTGTCTGAAGAGAGACAAGATTTACTGGGTACTTAATATGTACCAAGTACTATACATATACCATTAACCATCACCCTCCAACAATTATCCACATCAGTATTACTATTATACCTATTGAAAGGTAAGGCTTAGAGAGGCTATGTAATTTGGATAATCACATACAGCTAGCAACTATTCAGGAATTCAAAACCAGAAAGTAAGTTACCACTACACATTTATTAAAATGGCTAAAATTCAAAAAACTAACAACACCATTTGCAGACAAAGATATGGAGCAACAGGAACCCACATGCACTGCTGTTGAGAATGAAAAATGGTACAGTCACTTTGGAAGACAGTTTGAAAGTTTCTTACAAAGCTACACATAGTCTTACCATATAACCCAGCAATCATACTCCGAGATATAAGTGAAGACTTATGTTCACATAAAAACCTGCACATGAACATTTATAGCAATTTTGTTTATAATCACCAAAACTGGAAGTAACCAAGATGTCCTTCAACATGCAAATGAATAAGCAAACTGGGGCACATTCATGCAATGGAGTACCATCCAGTGATTAAAAAACCGAGTTAGGGCCAGGCGTGGTCGCTTACGCCTGTAATCCCAGCACTTTGGGAGGCCAAGAAGGGCGGATCATGAGGTCAGGAGTTTGAGACCATCCTGGCTAACACGGTTAAACCCTGTCTCTACTAAAAATAACAAAAAATTAGCCGGGCATGGCGGTGGGTGCCTGTAGTCCCAGTTACTTAGGAGGCTGAGACAGGAGAATGGCATGAACCCGGGAGGTGGAGCTTGCAGTGAGTCGAGACTGCACCACTGCACTTCAGCCTGGGTGACAGAGTGAGACTCTGTCTCAAAAAAAAAAAAATGAGTTATTGAGCCATGCAAAATCATCTCAAATTAATAACTCTAAGTGAAAAACACCAGTCTGAAAAGATTACATACTATATAATTTCCTTTATGTAAACTTATAAAAAAGGCAAAACATTATAGTTGATAAACAGATCAGTGGTTGTCAGGCTGTTGATGAGAGAGAAGGGTTTAATTAGCAAAGTAGAGGGGAATTTTTAGGGAAATGAAACTATTTTGTATTATTCTGTATTGAGATATACATAACAGTATGTATTTATCAAAACTCGTAAAACTGTATAGCACAGAATGGATTTCAACATATGCAATTTAAAAACAAATCATCTAGGAGATCAAGGAATTCCAAGATGTGGCAAAATCATATAACTATATTACAAATATATAAAACAACCTTGCTAAAACAACCTTGCTGAGGGTGTTGGGAGAGAAAGGTATTACACAAAGTAACTTTGGAAATGAGTGGAGACTGTCAGACAGGCAAAGGAACTTCACGTGGGCATTGCACTCTAGTTGATAAACTTGTTTGCCATGGGCATAGGGGTTAACAATTCTGAAATGCATGTAAGCTGAAATTACATAATTAAGTAAAGGACAGTGGACAGTGGGAGCCACGCTTCTCAGTTTCAGCCCAGGAGGTTACAGACAAGCAAAAGGGGAAAACTAGAATGATCCGTGTGGTATACTAGACTTGAGTTGGAAAAATCAATATGAACCCATGCTTTGCTTTGATATAAAAATGGATACATATAGAAATATTTTTAGGCATGTATATATAGGTTGATCATTACTAATTCAAAAATTCAAAATCCAGAATGTTCCAAAATCTAAAAATTTTGGAGAACCAACAAGATGTCACAAGTGAAAAAATTTCACACCTGACCTCATGAGATGGATTACAGTAAAAACTCGGGTGCACAACACACAGTTTTTTTTTATTCAGCATCCTCAAAGGAAGAAGACTCTCCCAGCTTCCTTCAGCTGTGATACATCTTTTCCACACATTTTCAGATTTCCCCATGCAAGCACGCCCACAAAGAGTAATAAAATGGCATGTATGGAGGCTGGATCTGCCAATAGCAGGTTCCCCATGATGCCTCATATGGAGCTAAGACTTACCTGTGTTACTCTCTGTTTTTGGCTTTTTCTTTTTTGCTTATTCTTTGCTCTTTGGCATAAAGATATTGTTGGAATGTCAGCAAGGCCTGCAGATACAACTATGGGTAAGATTGATAAGAAAAAGAGGAAGCATTTACATTTATCTGTAGCACAGAAAGTAAAGCTGTTGGAGAAACTGGACACCAGTGTAAGTGTGAAATATCTTACAGAAGAACATGGTGTTGGAATGACCACCAGATACAAACTGGAGAAAGAGAAAGACGAACCACTGAAGTTCTATGCTGATGGTAACAAACACAAATTAACGAAAAATTTTTTTTAAAACTGAATAAAGCTAAAAATTAATATCTTGAACATGTACTGAAAGAGTGATTCATCAACATTACAGTGAACACACGCCACTTAATGGTATACTGATCATGAAACAAGCAAAGGTCTATCACAGTGAACTGAAATTTGGAGGGAATTGAAAATATACGCAACAAGCTGGCTGCAGAAATTTAAGAAGAGACAGAGCATTAAATTATTAAAGATTTGTAGTGATAAAGCATCTGCCAATCATGAAGCAGCAGGGAAATTTATTAATTAATGAGTTTGCCAAAGTCATCACTGATGAAAATCTGGCACCAGAACAAGTCTCTAATGCTGATAAAACATCAATGCTTAGGCATTGATTTGGATTATTGGTCCAAAAAGACACTTGCTACAGCTGACGAGACAGCCCCTCCAGGAATTAAGGATGCCAAGACAGAATAACTGTGCTGGGATGTGCTAATGCAGCAGGCATGCATAAGTGTAAACTCTGTTTAGACAAAAGTTGGCATCCTCTCTCTTTTCAAGGAGTTCTTTTCTTACCAGTCTATCATTATGCTAAAAAGAAGTCATGGATCACCAATGACATCTCTTCTGATTAGTTGCATAAACATTTTGTTAGAGCACCTCCTGCTGACTGCAGGGAAGCTGGACTGGATAATGACTAAATGGCAAGAATGTGTTATTCCTTCACAACTATTTGGCTGATCCTCCAGCTGAAATTTCCATAAAAAATAATGTCTATGCCATGTACTTTTGCCCAAATATGACTTCATTAATTCAGCCAATGTGACCAGATCACATTACATACAAAAGCTTACATATAAAAACACTTTCTTGAGCAGTAGGCAGTGTTGTGAACAGACACTTGGGTATGGAAGATTTTCAAAAGAAAATTAGCATGAAAAATGCCATATATATGCTGCTGCCAATCCTTGGAACACAGTGACTACAGACACAGTTGTTGCATGCCTAGCACAACTTCTGGCCTGTGAGTATGTTCAGTGATAATGATGAACAAGGTGGTGACTTTGAAGAATTTTGTACATCAAGTGAGGAAAAAATGATGCATGACGTCCTTACATATGCGAATAATATATTTTCAGAGTCCATCAGTAAATTGAGCAAAGTACATATCTAATAAGTTTTTATTAACTTTTAAGTTCAGGGGTACATGTGTAGATTCTTTATACAGGTAAACTCACATCATGGGAGTCTGTTGTACAGATTTTTTCATCACCCAGGTACTAAGCTTACTACCCAATAATCATTTTTTCTGATCCTCTCCCTTTTCCCACGCTCCACTCTCTGGTAGGCCCCAGTGTCTGTTGTTCCCCTATATTTGTCCATGAGTTCTCATCATCTAGCTCTTACTTATAAATGAGAACATGGTATATTTGGTTTTCTGTTCCTGAGTTAGTTTTCTAAGGAGTTTTCTAAGGATAATGGCCTCCAGCTCCATCCACATTCCTGCAAAGGAAATTGTCTCATTCTTGTTTATAGCTACATAATGTTGCATGGTGCATATATCATATTTTCTTTATCCAGTCTACCATTGATGGGTTTTCAGGTTGATTCCGTGTCTTTGCTATTGTGAAAAGTGCTGCAAGGAACACATGCATGCATGTGTTTTTATGATAGAATAATTACATTCTTTAGGGTGTATACCCAGTAATAGGATTGCTGGGTTGAATGGTAATCTGTTTTTAGGTCTTTGAAGAATTGCCACACTGTTTTCTACAACGGCTGAACTAATTTACACTCCCACCAACAGTGTACAAATGTTCCTTTTTCTCCTCAACCTCACCAGCACCTGTTATTTTTTGACTTTTTAGTAATAGCTATTCTTACTGGTGTGACATGTTATGGCATTGTAATTTTGATTTGCATTTCTCTAATGATCAGTGATGTTGAGGTTTTACACAACAATAATGAGGCTCTCATTGTGCAGTCATTGACCAATGGAGCCAAAAAGGTTCTTAATCAAGATGATCATGATGATAGTGATGATGAAGATGACGTCATTAACACTGAAGAAAAAGTGCCTGTGGACAATACGTGAAAATGTGTGATGCACTTATTGAAGGACTAAAACAGCATGTATTTATAACAGAACAAGAAATCATGTCAGTGTATAAAATTAAAGAGAGGCTTCTAAGACAAAAAATATTGTTAAGGAGGCAGACGACTCTGGAGGAAACATTTTTAAAAGCCATCCAGCAGAATGCCTCTTATCCCTAGGGGATTCACTTCCTGGTCTTTCAAATGCTTCTGATGTGTATTCTCACATAAAAACATAAAACAAAGCATACAATGAGCTTTTAATCAAAACACAGCATCAGAGGAGGAGAAAGCTTACTGTTGTTGCTGTTGTTTTTGCTGTTGTTTAACAGCTGATCCAGCTAGTCTCGGGTTTGATTTTACTGTACAAAGGACATGTATTTTTTATTGTTAAGTACTTACATGAATAAGTGTAAGAAAATGATTATCAGTAGCATTTAAATTCAGAGTCAGGAATTATGGTGATGCCAAACAACTGCAGATTATCCACAAAGGGTGGTTAACATAGTGGCACCTTTGCTTTCTCATGATTCCATGTACACGAACTTTGTTTCATGTAAAAAATTATTAAAAATATTATATGAGCCAGGCATAGTGGCACACATCTATAATCACAGCTACTTAGGAGGCCGAGACAGGAGAATTGCTTGAACCCAGGAGGTGGAGGTTGCAGTGAGCCGAGATTTGTGCTATTGCACTCCAGCCTGGGTGACAGAGTAAGACTTTGTCCCAAAAAACATACATATATTAAATTACTTTCAGGCTATTTGTATAAGATGCATATAAACATAAATTTTATGTTTAGACTTGGATCTCATCTCCAAGGCATCTCGTTATGTACATGCAAATATTCTAAAATCAAAAAAATTTGAAATCTCAAACATTTCTGGTCCCAAGCACTTCAGATAAGCTACTCAACCTGCATACGTGGATTAGTATGTACACCTATAATTTCTTGCTCTGACAGTTGAAAGAAGTAACAATATCACACTAGCAATGAGTAGACCCAGATCCTAGGTCTCAGTTTCTAATACTATTCTTCAACAGAAGCAAACATCACTCTTCAGAGAAATCGTTGATTTCAGGGCTAGGGTGGGAAATACACAAGATGATCCTAGAGTACCTTGTAGTGCCATTAAGTAAGGAAGTACTCCAAAAAAATTCATGATAATGAATGTGTGTCAAAGAAACTCAGGAACTAAGTGAAAAAGCTCCCAATGGCCAAAGCTGGAACAGTTTGTGCAAAATAAAAAACAGCAGTATTGGGTTATAACCCATGTATAAAATAAATATTCATGAGTCCATTTATATGTAAATAAATGGCTATATAAGTAAATAAATGGAGAGAATAGACAAATCTCTCTTGCAGAAGAATTCCAAATATTTTAGGTACTCTACCCTCATCAAGGTAGAGCATAACTCACAGTGACTTCCTTCCAAAAAAGACAGTTTGGAAAAGGGCTGGGGTAGAGCAGCTTTCAACAGCAAAATCCGACAAACACTACTTCAGCTACATGATCAGGTTAACATCAACGGTGATAAGTAACACTGACAGCATTTACCCTGATATGATGTGATGAGAATGGCATTTTACCTCTGTGATCTTCCTCTCAAATACCCATAACCTCTGTTTAATCATGAGAAAAACATAATATAAACCCAAATTGTGGGACATTTTACAAAATATCTGATCAGTACTCAAAACTGGCAAGGTAACAAAAAATAAGAAAACTCTAAGAAACTATCCTAGCCAAGAGAAGGCTCAGCAGACGTGAGGACAAAATTTAATGTGATATCTTGGATGAAATTCGGAGACAGAGAAAGGATAACAGGGAAAGACTACGGAAATCAAAATAAAACGTGGAATTTAATTAATAATAATGTACTCATATTAGTTCATTAATTGTGACAAATGTACCAAACTAATGTAGGAGATTAACAATAAGGGAAAATGAGTGTATGTTACATGGAAATTATGTGACTATCTTTACAATGTTTCTGTACACTTAAACTATTTAAAATAAAAAATTAATTTTTAAAAAGGCAGACAGTCTGACTGCAGGATGCATGCTCTTAAACCTAGGCAATACTGCCTTTTTAACATATGCAATTCCTATCTGACTAGCTATTATCTACTTCCCCAACAGGAGGGGGGAGTTGTAACCTTTACTATAATTTCAAAACTGATTTTCTCCCAAACATGATTAATTTTAACTGATAATAAACATCAAATTTTTAAAATCTAAATCTCTTATTCCTTTGTAAACAGCCACTTAGTTGTTTTTGTGTCACTGAATACTAAACCTAAACCCTCAATCTGTGCTAGAATGAAGTGTGTTGTCCTGTATAGCAAAGAGCCATTCAGCATTTACCAGGGCTATTAAACCATATTGCTGCATCATTCACAACAGTTGAAATTGTTGGATCACTTTCCTACTGTTTGACTCCAGGCTTTAAAAAGCATTTATTGGCACTGAAGCAGAAGTTGGAATGATCGATTATTTCTATGATTTTATAGACAACATATTTTAAAAGCTATAGCAATGATTATTAAATATTTTTTAATTTTAAATTTTTGTGGGCACAGCAGGTGTATATATTTATAGGATCCATGAGATGTTTTGACACAGGGATGCAATGCATAATAATTGCATCATGGAAGATGGGGTATCTATATCCTCAAACATTTATCCTCTGTGTTATAAACAATCCAATTATATTCTCTTAGTTATTTTAAAATGTACAACTACATTATTATTGACTACAGTCACCCTGTTGTGCTATCAAATACTAGGCCTTATTCATTCATTCTATTTTCTGTACCCACTAACCGTCCCCACATCCCCCTCACCGACTCCCCCTACCACAACCCCTCCCAGCCTCTGATAACTATCCCTCTACTCTATATATGCATGGGTTCAATTGTGTGATTTTTTAGGTCCCACAAATAAGTGAGAACATGTGATGTTTGTCTTTCTGTGCCTGGCTTGTTTAGCTTAACACAGTGACCTCCAGTTTCATCCATGTTGTTGCAAATGACTGAATCTCATTTTTTTATAGCTAAATAGTATTCCATTGTGTATAAATACTACATTTTTTAATCCATTCATCTGTTGATGAACACATAGGTTGCTTCCAAATCTTGGCTCTTATAAACAGAGCTGCAAGAAATATGGGAGTGCAGATATCTCTTCGATATATTGATTTCCTTTCTTTTGGGCATATACCCAGCAGTGAGATTGCTACATTGTATGGTAACTCTACTTTTAGTTTTTTGAGAAACCTCCAAACAGTTCTTATTTTATTTTATTTTATTTTACTTTATTTATTTATTTATTTATTTATTTATTTATTTATTTATTTTTTGAGACAGAGTCTTGCTCTGTTGCCCAGGCTGGAGTGCAGTGGTGCAATCTTGGCTCACTGCAAGCTCTGCCTCAGCCTCCCAAGTAGCTGGGACTACAAGCGCCGCCACCACACCTGGCTAATTTTTTTGTATTTTTAGTAGAGACAGGGTTTCACCATGTTAGCCAGGATGGTCTCGATCTCCTGACCTCATGATTCACCTGCCTCGGCCTCCCAAAGTACTGGGATTACAGTCATGATCCACTGCGCCCAGCCCAAACAGTTCTTATTATTATATTTTTGCAAAATCTTCTTAGCCTAAATTAGGCACATCTTTCTCATAAATTTTCTGATCTTCTCAATATTACAACAAATAATGCACACACAAAATCCCTACATTTTGTTCTAAATTATAAGGGATGTAATAAATATCTTACTGAATCTCACTATGATGTATATTGTTATATAGGAATAATTCTATAATCCAAGATATACAGTGAAAGAGCTCCCAGTAATTACCAAGTCAGGGAAGTTTTAATTGAGAATATTCACGTTATCACAATTCGCTGCAACTCAAGCAAATCTTGACTTACTTTTCTTCTCAGAAAATTACAAATGGAATTACAAATGTAATTTTATGTTTTGCTTAATCTAGTAACTATAGCTAGAATCTGTAAAAGATAATTTAAATTCAGTCTTGGCAGATAAGAGAGACTTGATAAGGATTTTAGGCTGATGGGAAACCAGTCATAAGAGAAAATTTTTAGAAGTTTCTAAGAGAAGGGCGATGGGATGAGGTTTTTTAAAAGGTGAAATTGCAAATCCTACGTAGAAATAACTTTCCTAGAGATGAGAAGGAAGTATGAGTTCAGATAAAGAGAATTTGAAGTTAAGGATGGAAGAAACTTGAACAGAAATCATCATTTTTGCCATTGTGATAGGAGCAACAAAAGAAGCATGAACTTAAATACAGACATGAAAGCTGAAAAGTTCCACTGAGGAAGGGAAAAGAAAGAAGACTAGGAACTGAGTTTCAATAAGAGCCTAAAAAAATCAGGAACACGTATGAGATGAATGCTAACTCACAGGTGTGCAGGAAAATGTTCACTCCGCAGGCCTGGGTTGCTCAAACTAAACATTTCCAAGAAAATCCTGTCTTCAAGATTGGCCCTGGAAGATGAGCTCTAAGCCTTTGAAAGTTTCTGCCTGATAAGAGTCTTTTGTATGCCTGAGCCTTGGGCCATGCAGCACTAGTTTGATCATAAGGTTTATGCTGACAATATGATCTATGGTGAATGATTTTTTTAGTGGTTGCATATGAATGACATGTTTTGCTCCGAGGTGCTGCAGTAGGAGTAGCTGAGGTCAGTCAGACAGTCATTGCATGTCTTTGTGATAAACCTCCAAAAATAACCCTGGATACCATGATTCAGATGAGCTTATCTGGTTGGCAACACATCACATATGTTGCCACACATCCTTGGAAGAATTAAGCACAACCATGCAATTCCACTGTGAAGGACACCTGCAAGCTCATGCCTGATTTCTCCTGGATTTTGCCCCATGCACCTTTTCTCTTAGCTTATTGTAATGTATATCCTTTTACTGTAAGAAACCACAGCCATGATTAATGAATTTTCTGAGTCCTGCAAGTCCACAAGTCCTTCTAGTAAATTATTGAGCCTGAGGGTGGTCTTAGGGATTCTGGATTCTATAGAATTACCCATTCCTAAACTCCAAGTCAAAAACAGTGAGTGGAGGTTGACTGGAAGTTTTTCTCAATCGCAGAACAGTAAGAGAAAAGAGTTGGGGACACTGAGGACAGAGTTATAGAAAAAAAGCCACAGAATCCAGCCTGAATAAGCACTGACATGAAGTCAAGATGGAACAGCAGGCTGAAAGAAGAGTAGTCTCTGTAGTTACAGATAAGGTCAGAAAGAATAATAGTGGCAGTAAAGGACTGAAGGTAGTGAGGACATGATGTTGCAATTTAGCACTTCAGAAATGATGGGCAAACTTGCAAAGGATCCTAAAGTTTGGTCTGCACCATGGAACTAGTACACTGTTTGAGAGTGAAGGTAAAAGCAAATATAGTTGAGGGGATTCAGAAGCTATGATGCTAATGTGGCCCAGGGTACGTGCACATGCAAGCACACAGAGGAAAACACTGAAATAAAGGAACATCAATGTTCTTGATGGTGAAGTAGCGTTATATTAGTCTGTTTTCACACTGCTGATAAAGACATCCTGGAGACTGCATAATTTATAAAGAAAAAGAAGTTTAATGGACTCACAGTTCCATATGGCTGGGGATGCCTCACAATCATGGCAAAGGCAAAAGGCATGTCTCACACGGAGGCAGACAAGAGAGAGAATGAGAACCACGTGAAAGGGATTTCCTCTCATAAAACCATCAGATCTCGTGAGACTTATTCACTACCATGAGAACAGCATGGAGAAAACCACCTCCATGATTCAAATATCTCCCACCTGGTCCCTCCCACAACACGTGAGAATAATGGGAGCTACAATTCAAAATGAGATTTGGGTGGGGTCTCAGAGCCAAACCATTTCATTCTGCCCATAGCCCCTCCCAAATCTCAAGTCCTCACATTTCAAAACCAATCATGTCTTCCCAACAGTCCCCCAAAGTCTTAACTAATTTCGGCGTTAACTCAAAAGTCCACAGTCCAAAGTCTAATCTGAGATAAGGCACACCCCTTCCACTTATGAGCAGGTAAAACTGAAAGCAAGTTAGTTACTTCCTAGATACAATGGGGGTACAGGCATTGGATAAACACACCCATTCCAAAAGAAAGAAATTGACCAAAACAAAGCGGTTACAGAGACAGTGCAAGTCCAAAATCTAGCAGAGCAGTCAAATCTTAAAGCTCCAAAATTATTTCCTTTGACTCCATGTCTAACATCCAGGTCATGTTGATGCAAGAAGTGGGTTCCCATGATCTTGGGCAGCTCCACCACTGTGGCTTTGCAGTGTACAGCTTCCCCCTAGCTGCTTTCACAGGCTGGCATTGAGTGTCTGTGACTTTTCCAGGTGCACGGTGCAAGCTGCAGGTGGATCTACTATTCTGGGATCTGGAGGACCATGGACCTCTTTTCACAGCTTCATTAGGCATTGCCCCAGTGCGGACTCTGTGTGGGGGCTTTAACCCTACATTTTCCTTTGGCACTGCCCTAGCAGAGATTCTCCATGAGGGCCCCGCCCCTGCAGCAAATTTCTGCATGGACATTGAGCCGTTTCCATACATCCTCTGAAATTTAGGCAGAGGTTCCCAAAACTCAATTCTTGACTTCTGTGCACTGTAGGCTCAACACCACGTGGAAGCTGCCAAGGCTTGGGGCTTGCACCCTCTAAAGCCACAGCCTGAGCTGTACCTTGGCTCCTTTTGGCCGTGGCTAGAGTGGCTGGGACGCAGGGCACAAAGTCTTCAGGCTGCACATGGCAGGGGCACCCTGAGCCTGGCCCATGAAACCTTTTTTTCTTCCAAGCCTCTGGGCCTGTGATGATAAGGGCTGTCTCAAAGGTCTCTGACATGCCCTGGAGACGTTTCCCCCACTGTCTTGGTGATTAACATTTGGCTTCTTGTAACTTACACAAATTTCTGCAACTAGCTTGAATTTCTCCTCAGAAAATGGGTTTTTCTTTTCTATCTCATTGTCAGGCTGCAAATTTTCTGAATTTTTATGCTCTGCTCCTCTTTTAAAACTGAACACTTTTAACAGCACCCAAGTCACCTCTTGGATGCTTCACTGCTTTTTTCTTCCACCAGATACCCTAAATCATCCGTCTCAAGTTCAAAGTTCCACAAATCTCTAGGGCAGGGGCAAAATGCCACCAGTCTCTTTGCTAAAACACAGCAAGAGTCACCTTTATTCCAGTTTCCAATAAGTTCCAAACCTCCACTCCTCCATAATAATAAATCTCAGTTAATGGTTACTTCATTTTTCTGGCAGCTTAAGTCAAAAACCTTGGAGTTATCCTTTACTCAGGTTTTTCTCAAACCAAATGTTCAATCTTCTAACATATTATGTCAACTCTGGTTCAAAATACATTCAGCTGCAACCATTGCTCACTACTTCCAAGCCACCATATCACGTGCCTGGTTCTTTTCCTCACCCTCACGCTCCATCCCAGCATATTCTACTGAGCAGTGAGAGGGATCCTGGTAAAACACGATCAGGTCTTGTCATTTATCTCCAAGCACTACCATCTCACTGGGCGCAAACATCCAAACCTGCCAGTGGCTTTCAAGGACCTGCCTTTACTGAGCCAGTAGCACCCTCACTGCACTTCCCCCGACCCGCTTCCCCTCATCCCCTGTTCCCCATCCTTACTGGCCTCTTTGGTGTTCCCTGGCTTTCTATACCTACTGATCCCTCTTCTTGGAACATTAGTCTCCCAGATAAGCATGTTTCTCTCCTTCAGCTTCTCAGGGTTTTTGCTCAAATGTAATCCTCCAATTGAGACTTTCTCTACTAACACTTTTTACTACTTACAATTGCACTACGCACACTTCATGGCCTGGCAATTCCTATCTCCTCCCTCGGTTTTAGTTTTTTTCTCCCTAGCACTAGTCACCTTCTGACATCTCTCTCTCTCTCCCTCTCTCTCTCTCCTTCTGTAATTTATTCATTTAGGATTGTTCTTTTTTTCTAGTATGTAAGTCCCAAGGAGCAAGGAGATTTTCTATTCACTACTGTTTTTCTAATTCCAAGAATTGAAGCTAGCACAGACTACTAAGTACTTGACACAGACTGTATTTGTTGAATGAATGAATGAATGAATGTCTGAAAAGCAACGGAACGTGTTACATAGCTGATCATTTTGTAATTTCAGCAGACTCATCATTAAACCAAGCCCTTGGACACATCCTGTTATAACCTTGTCTGGAAGCAGTAAGTGTGAGGACCGAGAAACACCTGCCCAATAGAGCACTGTCCTCCTAGTGAATTATGCAATGCTTCAACCATTTAATTCATTGTACATTGTCATCAGATAATGGCTTGTGCAAGCCTAATTTCCTCAGTGGGAAGAATTTCAGCTTCCTAAACAAGGAAAACTTTTAATTATCTATTCCTTTAACTATGAAGGAAAAAAGGACTATTTTTGCATTTTTTTCGTCTTGGAAAACTGGGTTTCGTTGCTTGTCTTTGGTAACTTAAATATAGGAACTGTGTTTTTTAAATTAATGCATTCATTTTTACACATATTTATGGAGCACCTACAATGTGTTTATTTATTTAGTCATGAAAATGGTTATTAAGTATCTGATATGTGCCAAGGGATGTGCTACTCAATAAAACTGACATACTTATTTTACTGGATTTCAATGTTCTTTATAATAAAAATTATATTTAATAAATAAATAAATAAATGTCTGGGACTTTAGAATTGTTGCATTCTACATTTTGTGCATATTAATCCCGGACGTGAACAATGGTTCACCGCATGCCATTCTAAGACAATGCTTCCAGAAATCCACTAGGACATCTCTGGTGCTCCCACGTTGTTTTCACTATGAATGCATAATTGTAACTACAGTCTGAAAAGTGCATAGCAACCAGAAGCTATAGCCTTCAGGTCACAGTATGAAGATCTGTGTCACATTAGAAGGCAAGACTCCTGAGCCAATAGAGGGTGAAAGGAATCTTGCATGTGCAGTGGAAATGATAGATAACAGTTTTGGCATTGGGACCAACCTTGGAGACAGGAATGATTAGAGCTCATCTCACTAACCCTCCAGCCACCACATTGAGTTAGTCACAGCTGGATGGAATGAACTTCATGTAGTGCATCTGAGCAATCAACAAGAGGAGCAGCCTGCTAAAGACACCCAGTGCTTCTCCCAGACCTCCTTGTATCCCTTTTACCATTTCTGTACTTCGCTGCCTATTTTCTTCCAATGGCCAGCACCTGACACTCGTCTTAGGACAACTGCCCTCAGGGGTCCCTGAAGCCCATTTGCCTACAGGCATCATGGAAAGCCACGATAGCAAGTTCTCATCTCAAGGAGGAAAGCCCAGCTCCTTGGCCTCCAGTAGTGACACACTGAGGCTTAACCCACACACCAGAATACCCTTGCAAAATCAGGCTGACACTCTCCTCAACAACTCATTAGCTTCATCCCCATCCCTGCTCTGCTTCTTCAGCCCTCTTATAAATTTCTCTTGGGAAAACTTCCCTAGTAAATCATTTGCCACTAATACTAATCTCAAAGTTCACTTCCGAGGAACCCAATCTAGGTCACCCTTCGTAGTCTCATTTTCAGGCAGTGCCCCATAGAGCCCCCCTTTTCTTATTCTATGGTGACATAGTGAATTCATAGGCAATCCCTTAGTGACACTTAGCAAGTAACAATATTGCTTTCCAGGAGGCAGCCCATAGAGTTTAACTCTTCCACAATATTATTTTACTGAGGATATATATAGATACATAGATATAAACTCTCTCTATAAAGAGAGAGTTTAACTTTTCCACAATATCATTTTACTGAGGATATATATACAAACACGTGTTTGTGTATGTTTTAGGTTACAGGGGAAAAGTAAGATAAAACCTTTAAATGCTCTAGAATACTGTTTTTGCATGTCCTTCTTAATTCTTATATGACTACAACCCCAGGAAGGTTTTCTTTTCCTGGGTTGCTTTCTGAAGGAGCTCATCCTGCCACAACATTACTCCTGCAGTGTCGTTTAGTTTCAGCAGCTCAGTTGGAGCCTGCACTTGCAATAAATGAACTTTCACTCTCGGCTCATATATGAGATGACAGCAGTGTTGTCTTCAGTTGTCTTTATGGCAGGGATCTGGTTCCCACCTGGTTCATTCCAAAGTGCATGTCTACCCAGAAGTTGGTGGTGAGCCATGCAGGCAGCCTGCCCGAACTCTTTAGTGCAGCAAGCTCTGCATACTCATCTGTTACAGGCAGGCCAACTGCTATAGGGAGAGGTGAACACAGTCCTTAGAATTAAAGGATTGTGTGGCTGGAAGATCATGCAAGTCATTCTGGTTCAATCCCTACTTTCCGTTGAGAAAACTGAGGCTCCTCATCGTCACACAATGTTTTGGTGGTGCAAGGTCTGAGATCAGAATCAGTGTTAGACCCTCAGTATACCCTGCTTCATACAGAACTGGATTTTGTCTTTTTCCCTGAAAAGAGGGCCCTTCAAGGTAGGGAACGTCACACACCAGGGCCTGTCACGGAGTGGGGGGCTGGGGAAGGGATAGCATTAGGAGAAATACTTAATGCAAATGACGAGTCGATGGGTGCAGCAAACCAACATGGCACATGTATACCTATGTATCAGACCTGCACATTGTGCACATGTACCCTAGAACTTAAAGGATAATAATAATAAAAAAAAAGAGGGCCCTTAAAATTTCTGCCTGTCACAGGAATAGTATATACCATTCTCTGTGTGAGAAAGACAGATGGGAACTTTCCAGGTGAGTAACAAGTTTAACTTTTCATTCAGCAAATGTCTAGAGGGGGTGAAGATAGACATGTCCATTTTATTCCACGTTGACCAGTAAATGACCTGGTGTACAAACTGCTCAGCAATTATCATTTTGCAGATGAGAAAATAGAAGCCCTGTAAGTTGTAATGACTTAACCTGAGACCATATGGTAAAGAATATTTTCAGGGTGCAAACCCCTGTGTCTCTATTGTCAAAGCTTGCACTCTACATACCACTCTGCCTCTCCAAAGCCTCACACCATTTGCTTTTTAGCTTGGCACAGATCTTACTAAAATGTCTTTGTCCACTTTCCTACTTTGGTAATACAATGGAGTGGTCAGAGTTGAAGTCTTCATTGATGCATTGGGACCATGTTGTGCCACAGACAATTGTTCCTTAGCATGAATTTTTCTTGCACAGGTCAGTGCATGTAACTAACTTAAGGAGATAGGATTGTCCTAAATCTGCACTGATCACGGGGTATGTCCTTGAATATTGTTTTCCTCCTGATTTTAGGCATGTGTCATGTAGGATCGATCCACATGTGGATGCACTTATGTCAACAAAAAGCATGCACAATTTCAAATATTCAGGACTCGGTCTGCTCTTGCTCATAGCACCTCCACACAGCCAAGGCAGAATTCCCATTTGGGAACCAGAAGCTTTGCAAAGGAACTCCATTGGCATGTATTAGAATGCTGGTCGTTTTGACAGACCCAAGACTTCACTGAGCTCAACTACACACAGATAATAATGCTGAGTTTCAAATACAGTGAACGCGGAAGAAGAACAGATTGTTCCTCTGTGTAGTGGTTTCATTCTGAAGAACTCCTTTGAAGTCAAGGAAATGGATGCCTGCAACAGACAGAGAGTGCAGTGGAGAATGCACTTATGTGTCACTATTAAATACTTTCAGCTTGGCTATTTTTAAGTCAAAAGTCTTCAAATATGTCAAAGGCACTTGTTCTAATTAAGAATAAAGGCCATGGCAAGTGGTGATTTTTTTTTAACTAAGTCAGTTTTTTAGCTCTTTAAACATGACTGAATCCATATGGAAGCTTTTGTTCAATATGAAAACCATATTTTTCCATCTTCCTGAATGTCCAATCCAAATTTCCTCATGCTTAAATATTTTAATATATATACAGATAAGTAAACACATTGAATGTAAATATGTTTTTGTGTATCTGTGTGAGCTAATGCATGTATCGTGTGTTTATGTATGTATATGTGTATATCAAGTATAGAAAGCGTTCATTTTAAGGTCAGTTTGGAATGAAAAATTTAATATACTTTATTAGTAAGTGCCATAACTAGGATGTTTCTATTTCAATGTCAAAATACAGCAACAATAAAATTATAATAATTATGTTCCATTGAAGGTATCCATGATATTTGGACAAAAAAAATTGCTTTCTTGACCTATTAGTGGTTTTCTCAGTACAGTAAATTATTTTTGGCCAACATGTTAAAGTAAAATTTTCATAACTACACACACACACATATACACTCACACAACCTGTTGCAGGATAATAAAAAGAGAAACTGCAGACCTGAGAAAGTAGTGTTGGAAGTACCAGTTGGAATATCCAAAAATTCACAAATCAAAGCCAAATTTTGAGTCACAAAAGTATACAGAGATAGTATTACAATAAGGCTGGCCACCCAAGCCCCAAACATTCAAAATTCATTTGGGGCAGGACTTTTAAAAATGGGAAAAAACTGTGTGGAGGTAAAAGACAAAGCTGATGATGTCCTAAATGGAGGCTTTTTATTATCTCATGGTCTGTATTCAGTAATAGTTTCATTTATTTATTCGTTCATTTATTTCAAGCTATGCATTGAGCAACATCTCAATGTGCCAGGCAATATGTACAGTGGTTACAGTGATGAATAAGACAGAAAGGGCTTCTGCCTAAATAAAATTTACAGTTTAATGGCAAAGGCAGGCAAAGATGAAAGAAGTAAAATTATGATAATTATGTTCCATTAAAAGTATCTATGATATTTGGACAAAGAAATTGCTATCTTAACCTATTAGTGATTTTCTCAGTGAAACAAATTCGTTTTGGCCAACTTGCTAAAGTAACATTTTTACTAGGGAAAGTATGACATATTTATTGAACAGCAAGAAATTCTGACCCAAATTCAGTGACCAAAGAAACACACATCAATGAGTAGGATGAGGAGAGATTATGGGGGCTTTCAAGAGGTATTCAGATTGGATTATGGGTGGAGGCTTAACCAATTTTTAATATGAATGATATGTAAAAAATGTTGTTTGAGGGCCGGGTGCAGTGGTTCACGCCTGTAATCCTAGAACTTTTAGAGGCTGAGGTAGGCGGATTGCCTGAGCTCAGGAGTTCGCGACCAGCCTGGGCAACAAGGTGAAACCCCGTCTCTACGAAAATATAAAAAATTAGCCAGGCATGGTGGCATGCGCCTATAGTCCCAGCTACATGGGAGGCTGAGGCAGGAGACTTGCTTGAACCTGGGAGGCAGAGGTTGCAGAGAGTCAAGATCGTGCCACTGCACTCCAGCCTGGGCAATACAGCGAGACTCCGCCTCAAAAAAAAAATTAAATAAATAATAAATAATTAAATAAAATGTTGTTTGAGGAAACTGGTGTCATCATTGCAGTCAGGGAAGAGGTCAACTAGGCTTCCTGACACCCAAGATTAGGTAATGTTCACCTGATCCATGAAAATATATGATTCTACTCCTTCACTCTAGCCAACAGGTTTAAACTTACTTTTTCTTCTTTGTCTGCCTTTGCCGTCAAGCTGTAAACTTCATGGAGGCAGAAGCTCTTTCTGTCTTATTTATCACTGTAACCACTATGCATGTTGCCTGGCACATTGAAAAGTTGCTCAATACATAGCTTGAAATAAATGAATGAATAAGTAAATGAAGCTATTACAGAATATAGACCATGAGATAATAAAGGTTTAAATTAAGATTATGGATATGAAAAGAGAGGAAGAAATATTGCAAACATTGAAAATTAGATTAGCCTGATTTTACATAGAAGATCCAAGAGGGGCTGATACAAAAATATTAACAGTTTGCATCTGTACAGTCCTTGATAATTTACATAGTATTTTCACAAATGACTTAACAATTTTGAACAACTTTGCCCCATGTTTTCAATCCCAAACAAACAAAATTATGTTGATGCTATTGAGGAAAACCAAGACTTGAGCTGCAGGACCAGTTGGAGGGATATGTTAAGTTCAGTTGTAGTCAGACTGAATTTGAAAATAAGTGAGAATATTGAAATGAAAATATCTAGTATTAAATTGAAAATATGTAACACTGACGTGAAAGAACAGGTCTGGAGATACGAACTGATTGCCTTTCAGGGCTGAACAAACAAAGAGACACTTTCAAGCAAAACCCACATCAGTTTAATAATATGTTTCCACTCTCCAATTTTGAAAATTTCACTTTAGGTTATCAATTGCATCTTTCAATTTGTATATTCAAGTAGACTAAAAACTCCTATTAGCTTCAAAGCTAATACATTTCCAACTCCAAAAAAAAAGAAATGAGATACCAGAAAAAATGGCTGATAGGAGGTAGGACTAAATTGCAGCTCCCACTCAGATGGACAGAGCAGCATATGGAGACCCACTTCATGACCTTTTGCTCCAAGAACTACTGAGGAACATACCAGGAAACCCAAGAAAATCCATAGACCCTTTGAAGGAAGGAGGTGGATGGCTATTGCAGGCTCTGTGAGACAGCTGAGGAACTGTGAGTTGGCTTTCTTTCTCAGCTGGGAGGCTTACAGCCTTGAGTAAGTTCTCAGCCATGTTCGCCGGCTGCCTGGAAATAAATTCAATGCTATTGGCAGGGCACAGTGGGAGTGACACTGGCCTTTTGGGCTGTGGGCTGCATGGGAGCTGGGTGAGGCCTGTGGCTGCCCACTTTGCCCACTCCCATGATGACCTGGGTGACTCAACAGAGGCCGCCATAATCCCCTGAAAAACATAATTCCATTGGCCTGAGAACCACACCCCATCCCTCACAGCAGCCACAGCAAGCCCTGCCCAAGGAGAGTCTGAGCTCAGACATGCCTAAAACTGCTCCCACCTGATAGTCTTCCTTACCCACCCTGGTAGTCAAAGAAAAAGGACATAAACTCTTGGGAGCTCTACGGCCCCACCCACCACCTGTTCCTTCCTCTACTACCACAGCTGATGCACTCTTGAAAGAGCCACCTCCTGGCTGGAGGCCAACCAACCCAAAACCAGCACACTTAACAAAAATACAACCAAGAACCCTCACAGAATCCACTTCACTCCCTGTTACCTCCATGGGAGCAGGTGCTAGTATCCATGACTAGGAGATCTGAAGACGGCTCACATCACGGGACTCTTTGTCAACACTCCCCACTATCAGCTCGGAGTGCGGTAGCTCTTCTAGGTGGTTAGATCCAGAAAAGAAACAACAATCACTGCAGTTTAGCTCTCAGGAAGCCCACCCCTAGGGGAAAGAGGAGAGCACCACATCAAGGAAGCACCCCGTGGGAAAAAGAAACTGAACAGCAGCCTTGAGTCCCAAATCTTCACTCTGACATAGTCTACCCAAATGAGAAGGAACCAGAAAAAAAGTTCTGGTAACACAACAAAACAAGATTCTTTAATACCCCCAAAAGATCATGCTAGCTCACCAGCAATGGATCTAAACCAAGAAGAAACCTCTGAATTGCCAAGAAAAAAAAAAAAAACATAAGGTTGACTATGAAGCCAATCAAAGAGGCACCACAGGAAGGTGAAGTCCAACTTAAAGAAAAAAAAATACAATATAGGATATGAATAGAAAAATCTCCAGTGAAATAGATAGTATAAATAAAAAACAATCACAACTTCTGGAAATCAAGGACACACTTAGAGAAATGTAAAATGCACTGGAAAGTCTCAGCAATAGAATAGAACAAGCAGAAGAAAGAATTTCAGAGCTCAAAAACATGACTTTTCAATTAACTCAATCTGACAAAGACAAAAAAAAATTTTTTTTAATGAACAAAGCCTCCAAGAAGTTTCAGATTATGCTAAATGACCAAAACTAAGAATAACTGGTGTTCCTGAGGAAGAAGAGAAATCTGAAAGTGTGGAAAACCTATTTGAGGGAATCATCGAGGAAAACTTCCCCAGCCTTACTAGAGATCTAGACATCCAAATACAAAAAGCTCGAAGAACACCTGGGAAATTCATCACAAACAGACCATCACCTAGGCACATGGTCATCAGGTTATTTATAGTCAAGACAAAGGAAAGAATCTTAAGAGCTGTGAGGCAAAAGCATCAGATAACCTATAAAGAAAAACCTGTCTGATTAACAGCAGATTTCACAGCAGAAACTCTACAGGCTAGAAGGGATTGGGTTCTATTTTTAGCTTCCTTAAACAAAACAATTATCAGCCAAGAATTTTGTATCCAACAAAACTAAATTTTGTAAATGAAGGAAAGATAGTCTTTTTCAAACAAATGCTGAGAAAATTTGCCACTACCAACCTAGCACTATAAGAACTGCTAAAAGGAGCTCTAAATCTTGAAACAAATCCTTGACATACATCAAAACAGAACCTACCAAAAGCAAAAATTTCACATGACCTATAAAACAACAATACAATGAAAAAAAAAAAAAATAAGATATTCAGGCAACAAATAACATGATAATTAGAATAGTATGTCACATCTCAATACTAATGTTGAATGTAAATGACCTAAATGCTTCATTTAAAAGATACAGAATGGCAGAATGGATAAAGATTAACCAACAAAGTGTTTGCTGTCATCAAGAGACTCACCTGACACATAAGGACTCACACAAACTTAAGGTAAAGGGATAGAAAAAAATATTCCATGCCAATGGACACCAAAAGAGAGCAGAAGTAGCTATTCTTGTATCAGGCAAAATAAACTTTAAAGCGACAGCAGTTAAAAAAGACAAAGAGAGGCATTATGTAATGATAAATGGACTAGTCCAACAGAAAAAAATCACTATTCTAAATATATATGCACCTAACACTGGAGCTCCCAAAGTTATAAAACAATTACTACTAGGCCTAAGAAATGAGATAGACAGCCACACAGTAATAGTGTGGGACCTTAATACTCCACTGACAGCACTAGACAGGTCATCAAGATGGAAGTTCAAAAAAGAAACAACGAATTTAAACTATACCATACAACAAAAGTGGATTTAACCGATATTTACAGAACTTTCTACCCAACAACTGCAGTATTTACATTCTATCCATCAGTATATGGAACATTCCCCAAGATAGACCATATGAGAGGCCACAAAACAAATCTCAACAAATTTAAGAAAATCAAAACTACCACTGCTCAGTGAAATAAAAGAGGACACAAACAAATGGAAGAACATACCATGCTCATGGATAGGAAGAATCAATATCGTGAAAATGGCCATACTGCCCAAGGTAATTTATAGATTCAATGCCATCCCCATCAAGCTACCAATGAGTTTCTTCACAGAATTGGAAAAAACTGCTTTAAAGTTCATATGGAACCAAAAAAGAGCCCGCATCTCCAAGACAATCCTAAGTCAAAAGAACAAAGCTGGAGGCATCACGCTACCTGACTTCAAACTATACTACAAGGCTACAGTAACCAAAACAGCATGGTACTGGTACCAAAACAGAGATATAGACCAATGGAACAGAACAGAGTCCTCAGAAATAATACCACACATCTACAGCCATCTGATCTTTGACAAACCTGAGAAAAACAAGAAATGGGGAAAGGATTCCCTATTTAATAAATGGTGCTGGGAAAATTGGCTAGCCATAAGTAGAAAGCTGAAACTGGATCCTTTCCTTACTCCTTATACGAAAATTAATTCAAGATGGATTAGAGACTTAAATGTTAGACCTAATACCATAAAAATCCTAGAGGAAAACCTAGGTAGTACCATTCAGGACATAGGCATGGGCAAAGACTTCATGTCTAAAACACCAAAAGCAACGGCAGCAAAAGCCAAAATTGACAAATGGGATCTCATTAAACTAAAGAGCTTCTGCACAGCAAAAGAAACTACCATCAGAGTGAACAGGCAACCTACAGAATGGGAGAAAATTTTTGCAATCTACTCATCTGACAAAGGGCTAATATCCAGAACCTACAAAGAACTCCAACAAATTTACAAGAAAAAAACAAACAACCCCATCAAAAAGTGGGCAAAGGATATGAATAGACATTTCTCAAAAGAAGACATTCATACAGCCAACAAACACATGAAAAAATGCTCATCATCACTGGCCATCAGAGAAATGCAAATCAAAACCCCAATGAGATACCATCTCACACCAGTTAGAATGGCGATCATTAAAAAGTCAGGAAACAACAGGTGCTGGAGAGGATGTGGAGAAATAGGAACACTTTTACACTGTTGGTGGGATTGTAAACTAGTTCAACCATTATGGAAAACAGTATGGCGATTCCTCAAGGATCTAGAACTAGATGTACCATATGACCCAGCCGTCCCATTACTGGGGATATACCCAAAGGATTATAAATTATGCTGCTATAAAGACACATGCACACGTATGTTTATTGCAGCACTATTCACAATAGCAAAGACTTGGAATCAACCCAAATGTCCATCAGTGACAGATTGGATTAAGAAAATGTGGCACATATACACCATGGAATACTATGCAGCCATAAAAAAGGATGAGTTTGCGTCCTTTGTAGGGACATGGATGCAGCTGGAAACCATCATTCTTAGCAAACTATCACAAGAACAGAAAACCAAACACCGCATGTTCTCACTCATAGGTGGGAACTGAACAATGAGATCACTTGGACTCAGGAAGGGGAACATCACACACCGGGGCCTATCATGGGGAGGGGGGAGGGGGGAGGGATTGCATTGGGAGTTATACCTGATGTAAATGACGAGTTGATGGGTGCAGCAGACCAACATGGCACAAGTATACGTATGTAACAAACCTGCACGTTATGCACATGTACCCTACAACTTAAAGTATAATAATAATAAATAAATTTAAAAAAAAAAAAAAAGAAAATCAAAACTATAGCAAGTACTCTCTCAGACCAAAGTGGAAGAAAATTGGAAATCAACTCCAAAAGGAACTCTCAAAACTATGCAAATACATGGAAATTAAATAACCTGTTCCTGAATAATCATTGGGTCAATGATGAAATCAAGGTAGAATTTTAAAAATTCTTTGAACTGAATGATAGTAGTGACATAACCTATCAAAACCTCTCAGATATAGAAACCAATATTACAAGTGATACCACATAAATACAAAAAATCATTCAAGGTTACTATGGACATGTTTACATGTATAAACTAGAAAACCTAGAGGCGATAGATAAATTCCTGGAAATACACAACCATCCAAGATTAAACCAAAAATAAATAGAGACTCTGAACAGACCAACAACAAGCAGCAAGATTGAAATGGTAATTTAAAATTATCATTTTAAATGGGAGCAGCTCACACCTGTAATCCCGGAAGCAGCTCACACCTGTAATCCTAGCACTTTGGGAGGCCGAGGCAGATGGATCACTTGAGGTCACAAGTTCAAGACCAACCTGGCCAACTGGCAAAACCTCATCTCTACTAAAAATACAAAAATTAGCTGTGCATAGTGGTGAGCACCTGTAGTCCCAGCTACTCAGAAGGCTGGAGAAGGGGAATTGCTTGAACCCAGGAGGGAAGCAGAGATTGCAGTGAGTGAAGATTGTGCCACTGCACTCCAGCCTGGGTGACAAAGAGAGACACCATCTCAAAAAAAAAAAAAAAAGTTACCAACAAAAAAATTTCAGGACAGACGAATTCACAGCTAAATTCTATCAGACACTCAAAGAAGAATCGGTACCAATCTTATTGACACTATTCCAAAAGATAGCGATAGAGGGAATCCTCCCTAAATCACACTATGAAGCCGGTTTCACCCTAATACTAAAACCAGGAAAGGACATAACAAGAAAAGGAAACTACAGACCAATAGCCCTGACGAACAGAGATGCAAAAATCCAAATAAATAAATAAATAAATAAATAAATAAATAAAAACTAGCTAGTCAGATCCAACAGTATATCAAAAAGATAATCCACCATGATCAAGTGGGTTTCATAGCAGGAATGCAGGAATAGTTTAACATCTGCAAGTCAATATATGTTGTACACCACATAAACAGAATTTAAAGCAAAAATCACATGATAATGTCAATAGATGCAAAAAAAAAAAAAAGCACTAGACAAAATCCAACATCCCTTTATGATTCAGCAAAATTGGCATACAAAGGACATACCTTGAGGTAATAAATGCCATCTATGACAAACTCACAGCCAACATTACACTGAGTGGGGAAAAGTTTAAAGCATTCCCCCTGAGAGCTGGAACAAGGCAAGGATGCCCAGTTTCACCACTTCTATTTAACACAGTACCAGAAGTCCTAGCCAGAGCAATCAGACAGAACTAGAAAAAATCTTAAAATTCATATGGAACCAAAAAAGAGCCCAAATAGCCAAAGCAAGACTAAGCAAAAAGAACAAATCTGGAGGCATCACTTTACCTGACTTTGAACTATTCTGTAAGGCCATAGTCACCAAAACAGCATGGTACCGATATAAATACTGACATATAGACTGATGAAACAGAATAGAGAACCGAGAAATAAAGCCAAATACTTACAGTCAATTGATCTTCAACAAAGCAAACCAAATCGTAAAGTAGGGAAATGACACCCTATTCAACAAATGGTGCTGGGATAATTGGCAAGTCACACATAGAAGACTGAAACTGGATTCTCATCTCTCACCTTATACAAAAATCAACTCAAGGTGGATCAAAGACTTAAATCTGAGACCTGAAACCATAAAAATTCTAGAAGATAACATTGGAGTAACCCATTGGCTTACCCAGAGAGTGGGAGAAAATCTTCTGAATCTGTACATCTGTCAAAAGACTAATATCCAGAATTTATAAGGAACTCAAACAAATCAGAAAAAAAAAAAAAAAATCCTATCAAAAAGTGGGCTAAGGACATGAACAGACAATTCTTAAAAGAAGATATACTACTGGCCAAGAAACATATTAAAATTATTCAATATCACTAATTATTAGGGAAATGCAAATCAAAACTGTAATATGATACCACCTTACTCCTGCAAGAATGACCATAATAAAAAATAAGAAATAATAGATGTTGGCATGGATGTGGTAAAAAGGGAGCACTTTTACACTATCGGTGGGAATGTAAACTTGTACAACCATTATGGAAAACAGTGTGGAGATTCCTTAAAGAACTAAAAGTAGATCTACCATTTGATAAAGCAGTCCTCTCCTGGATATCTACCTGGAGGAAAATAAGTCATACAAAAAAGATACTTACACACGCATGTTTATAGAAGCACAATTCGCAGTTGTAAAAATATGGAACTAGCCCAAATGCCCATCAATTAACGAGTGGATGAACAAATGTGATCAATAGATAGATAGATAGATAGATAGATAGATAGATAGATAGATAGATAGATAGATAGATAGATAGATAGATAGATATAGATAGATCTATAGATAGATATCTAAGTATATATATTAGCTATATAATGAGTACAAGCTATGTGACTGTACATAAATATACATCTGTACACACACACACACACACACACACACACATACACATATATATATATATAGAGAGAGAGAGAGAGAGAGAGAGATAGCACACAGAAACCACAGAGTGGCTTGTATACTGGTGGACCTAAAGTGGTACACATGATCGGGGTGACTTCCAGCAAATTTTGACTCTGGAATCAAGAACTTCTATATTTGCTGATACCTCCTTCCATAATGTAACTGTAACTGTACATAGCTTGCACTCATTTTAGCCAGCAGCAAAAAGCTTAGTCAAAATAAAGAAACTTTTCAAAGTTCAAAGAGAAAAATTAATTAAATAAAATAGGATACCATCAGCATTCCCATACTATAGGTGGGGAAACCATGGTATAGAGAGATTAAATAACTTTTTCAAATTACCCACCAGCAAAAGTATTCACCTTGTCTTCTCAGGATCCTCACTACTGTGGTAGCCTTCTCTCCTTTCTTCTTGCATATTCTTTTTTTTCTTTTTTCCCTTAATCAAAACTTAACGTATTCTGTGTCCCCAGGACCTATCTAACAATATAATTAATTCACTAAAAAGAGCCAGGCCAAGTCATTTAGCTTAATGTGTCACATTCCCAAGACAGTATTTCTATTAAATAAAGACCTTAAGTGTTTTAAAAGGAAAAAAAAGAAAAGAAATGGAGTTAAACATGTAAGCAATGTCCTCAAATCTAAGTTGCAGTCCTCCTACACTGATGAAGCTTGCTGACTAGGACTTACATTTCCATTGTAAAGCATCATTGTAAAAGTGCACTTTCTTCAGGGAAAAAGATACCCACAGCTTTCTCCCAGGGGTCAAGGGCAGTGCTATGTTTTCTTCACTGTGGGAATATTTTCTAGAAGCACCAAAAACAAACCAATGCCTGTCTCTTGCACACACATTACGAGGCCCTATTGCAGCAATGCATGTCAATTTAAATAAAGTTTATAATTCCCTTCCTTCTCTTTTTCTCCCCCACCTCTATCCAGGAATTGAATTTATAATCATGGTGCAATATACAAAACTTTCTAACCATGGTAGATAATTGACTGAGAAAAGATGAATTATGTATAGTTTACAAAATTAGAACTATCTAAGATGTCTATTCTTATCTGTGAACATATATATCCTTTACACTAGATTGATATTCTTATAATCTGGTTTTTTTTTTTTAAGTTTCCACAACACTGCTTTTAAATTTTTCTTTGACTCTTCACTATGGAGCAAAATTTTAGTTAGGATTACTGCTTATAATTGACTCTACTGGTTTTCACACATTTAAAAAAAAAAAAAAATTGAAACCTGTCCATCAGACATTTTGCAATTTTACAAAACTTTGAAATAAAAGGTTTTCCAGAAGTTTTCAGAGTGAAAAATATGATCAAATAGTGTAAGCCAAAGCCAAGATTTCAACTTGAGACTTCGCCATTTTCTTGGGCTCTACGGCTATTAAGAAAAACATGGTAGGCAATTTGTAAAACTAAATGACATATTTTGGAAGAAAAAGTCCTTATATAAATTAGATTACCGTGACATTTTGCTGACATATGAACCACTAGAATATGGAATTTAACAGATGACATCTGACTCAAATTCTATCCAAGAAGTTTGTTATCGGAAGTAGCACAAATGCCTCCACATGGCACATGGCACAGGCTCACCTAGAGAATTTGCTAACACAGCAGCCTCTAAGGACAGCACAAAAGTGGTTCTCTTTTGAGTTTCAAAACCCTTCTGAGCATTGAGTGATGTTTTTCAATCTTTTAAGCGTTGCTTTTTCAGTGAGGCCTTTTCCTACTCTATATAAAATTCCATAACCCCTTCCTAATCTCTGAATGTTTCTCTGAAACACATGGTTCAGAATGCCTCTTCTTGTCTACAGGGACAGAATTTCTTAACTGCAGGTAGGAATGTCCTAGCATGGTGAGATACAAGAATGATATGGGAGGCTTCTCCCTTTCCTCATGTATTAATGAAACTGACTCTCTTATTTGTCTGCAAATAAGGGAAGAATTTAATTCCCACTGCATTCAAATGATTCTTAGAAAGATCTGTAGTTCATGACCCCGAATGAAGCAGGAAGACGCAGGAAGTAAGACGCTGGAAGGAAGAAAGGAATAAGAAAGAAATACATTCTTCAGGGTTTTACTAGGGTCATCTCTCTCCTTCCCATTTCCTTTTCTCCCTCCCATTTCCTTTTCTCCCTCCTTTCCCCTTTCCCCCTCCTCTTCTTCTTTTCCTCTCTCTCTCTCCCCCCCTCTCTGTCTCTTCCCCACAACCCCCCACCTCTGAGAATAAGATTAGACCACAGGACCAGCAGAAAGGAATGCTGAGTCACAGAGCTGGGGTCATAAGCATCAGGACCAAAAAGTCACGAATGAACTGAGCTTTCAGATTCTGCTCATTACAATAAATTCTTGCCAAAAAACAAAAATAAAAAGTGTAGATTTTATTTACCTTCTGGTTAGATCAAAATCAAGAGGAAGGGCACCTTTCTTTGGTCCCTTGCTTAAATCTAGTACTGGAAAACCCAAAGTGAAATCATTAGAACCATAGCCCATATGGTATGGAATGCCATATTTGTCTGCCTTCCACAAGGCTAGAATTTTATTTGTTAATGCATTATAATTAGGTTCAAAATGGAATGGCTTAATGATTGTTCTTATATTTTTAATGCTATATGTTATTTAGGAACTAGTGCAGTGATCTCCAGAGTGGGGTACATAAACCACAGGAAGTCTAAGATAGCCCACTGAGGTACGAAAACAAGTTAAAAGTTACGTTGATTTTTATAACAAGAAGGAAAAAATAATCACAACTAACATTTAAAGTACAAATAATGGCATCTTCACTAGGTCCATACATCAAGTGCCACTTGTCGTGTTTAGAACATGGGGTCTCCAAAGGGAACGTTTTGTAATAAACGGGTTGACAGCGGAAACTTCAGTCACTGATCACTTTCAGCTTACAGAACAAATTGTCTAGACATAATTTCTCTAATCCTGGAAAAGTAGCTTTAAAAGATTTTTCAAGGCTGAAGATAGTGCTACTAATATAAGCAACAAGGAAATGCAGAACTAACTCTTCTTCTGCTTTGGGGAGAGGTTCTTTGCTAATCACATCATGAGATTTTGAAAAACAATGGCAATTTTCATCAGATATGACAAGAAGTCTTGCCACTGAAACAATTAAAAAATTATTGAAAATATGGACTTATATCTAGCAGTATTGAGAATGAATCGTGCCATAAATGTATTAGCTAAAGATAATTTTTAAAAATCAGTCTTGTTTGAAAAGTTATTAATTTTTATGAAAAGTCTTATTCTAATAAAATATTAGATTTTTAAGAAACTGGAGTTTTTAAAATTCTATTACCTGCAAAATTCTCTCTAAAACTTCCCTGATACATGAAAAATTCCTGTGCTGAAATGCTAGTCTATGCCATTGTAGGAAAGCTCAAAATTATCAGAAAATTCTTCTTTTAACTAGTTGGATACTGTGTTCTTGTCATTTGTTTTTCTATTTCCCAGTCATTTAAATATTTTCCAGACTGAATATTGCCAGTTCCTGTCCTATAAGTACCATTTGTATATCCTTTGCTATACTAGTTTCTCATTTGTGGATAGATTCCAGTTTCTGTCTCTCCAACTCAAAAAACTCAACACATCTCTCAGGACTGGATCTAATCATTGTGGCAGGCAATAAAATAATTGTCATTCTTGCTCAGTTACTTCCCAAATATTAAATAAGAAACCATCAGGTACCAAGCACTTTTTTAAGGCACTGAGGTACAGTGATACAAAGCATATAAAGTTTTGCTATGATAGAACTTAGGCTCCAGTGAGCTGGCCACAGACAATTAGCTGGTAAGGAAAATAAATACATAAATAAACAATAAAAATAAGATTTAGACATAGGAGCCAGACAGTGAAGTACAACAAGGTGATAGGTCAGAGAGTGACTTGGTGGCTAGTTTGAATTGGGTGGTCTGGAATAGCCTTGCTGAGGAAGGTTACATGTATACTAAGATCTAGAAGAACCTTCCACAGGAACAGCCAGTGCCAAGGCCCTAAGATAGGAAGCAGTTTAGCATTGAGAAACTGAAGCACATCTGGAGGGGCTGGAGTAGAGGGAGGCAGGGACAACAGTGCAAAATGAGACTGGAGATGCAAACAAGGACCAAATAATGAAGGACCTTGCATGACACGCTAAGAATATGTTATTTTGTGCTGATTTCATACTGAAGAACCTTAATGGTGTCAATATCAAATCTCTCACTGTCTTAAGTACTTACTGGTGTAAGCTCTCAGCCTGCCATCTCTAGTCACAATACTGTGAGTTCTCTCAGCTCTACAAAGCATTGGCCGTTGCCACATGGAGAGATGCATATAAAAGTTGTTTCTTCACAATCCAAACCATCTACTGATTCTTGCTACCTTAGCAGCTCATGATATGGCACTTCCTTGTTCAGTGCCTGGACAAAATAATATTTCTAAAGATTGTAAATTAAAATTGTAAGCTATTCCTGGAAACAGCAAAATGAGAAGATCTGATTAATCTCTAGTATTCTGGTATTTGATATTCTTGACTGTCTTTTTTTTTTTTTTTAAGACGGAGTCTCATTCCCATCACCCAGGCTGGAGTGCAGTGACATCATCATGGCTTACTGCAGCCTCAACTTCCTAGGCTCAGGTGGTCTCCCACCTCACCCTCCCGAGTAGCTGAGACTACAGGCATATGCCACCAAGCCTGGCTAAATTTTGTACTGTTTGTAAAGGTGAAGTTTCACTATGTTGCCCAGGCTGGTCTCAAACCCCTGAGCACAAGTGATCCTCTTACCTCAGACTCCCAAAGGGCTGAGATTACAGGTGTGAGCCACCACACCCAGCCTTGGTTGTTTTAAAGATAAAAAGAATAACAAGACAAATAGAATCAAGAGCTATCAAAATTAGGATAAGAATTTAAATTAATAATAGGAGTGGTTCAGTAAGCATATTTAAATTACTTCTCCTTGAAATGTCACTTAAGAATTTCAAATCCCTCATAGTTTCTTCCTCTGCGACCTCACTTTTCAAAATAAAATGTTCAGGTTTTCATTACTTACAACTTTATATTCATAAAAACAAATATGTTTTCCGCTTGCACTTACAAAAGGAATATTCTGACTTGTTTTCTTGTAATTACCATGCACTTAATCTTTGATTAATGGCTTATATGTTGACACATAGTTCATAGTTTTACACTTCTAAATCATTCTCTACTATAAATAAAAGATTTGTGTCAAAACTACACTTGGAGATTTTATTTTGAATTGATTATTAAAGCAAAGCTAGGTTCACTAGTAAAATATTGTTGAATCACAGGTGAACCTCATTTAACTGTATATTTTGGATTGATCTCCATCTTCTTAAAAATTACTATGTAAATTGATATTGTCGGAAAAACAATTAGAAACAGATTTCTAATCTGTCAATGATTAGAAATATACAACACTCTCCTAACTCATCCTTGCACATATGAACACATATCCTAAGGTACTTTTCCTTTTTGACAGTACATTGGCACATGGCTCACTCAATACTAATGATCACTTTTTACACTTATTAGTGTGACTGTGGAAAATTAACATTCAAGTTTATGTATAATAATAAACTAACTTTTGATGGAATATTCCATGTACATTGGTTGTTGTGAACTGAACTGTGTCTACTAAAAAAATTCATGCAAAGTCCAACCTCTAGTACCTCAGTGTGTGACTGTATTTGGAGAGAGGGTCTTTACAAAAGCTAGGAAGTTAAAATTAGCTCACTAGGGTAGGCCTTAACCTAGTATGATTGGTGTACTTATAAGAAGAGGAAGTTTAGAGACAGACACGTACAGAGGGAAGATGATATGAAGACACAGGGAGAAGACGGCCGTCTATATGCCAAGGAGAGAAGCCTGGAGTGGATTCTTCCCTCAGAGCCCTCAGAAGGGACCAATCCTGTCAATGTCTTGATTTTGAACTCCTAGCATTCAGAACTTGGAGAAGATACTTAACTGTTGTTACAGCAGCCCTAGCAAACTAACACACTGGTTTACAACAAAGAGTCTGCAAAGATTAGAGACAGCTCATGTAATTGTGTGCCTTATGAGAAGTCATGTTCTGGCAATATATCTTTAAGAGCACATGAGGTAAATACCACAAGGTGACATAAAGGCTTTGAAATAACAAATTAAAGCCAAAGCAAACTTACTATCTTTTTGTAAATGGAATTTACTTTCACCAAATCTCATGGTCCTATAAAAGATGACATTTGTGAAGCATTCATTTTACCACCCATTGGCACTTCTCACAAAGATACTAAAATAAACTAGTAAAAGAGCTCTTAGTCTTTTCTAGGCATTGGCTACCATTAAAATCTTCATTTTATTTCTGCTCTTCTTTAACATGCCTTTTTTAAGAGTCCTTTAAAAAATTGTGTGGAGAGACTGCATTTTTATTACAAAAGGACTGAATAGAACTATTGATTCAGTACTTTCCTTTCTTCTCCATTGTCAACAATAATTGATGTTCCTATTGAAATGATGTGGTTTTAATTTGGGTTCGGGTTGCTAAGGGCTAAAGATAGCATGCAAATCAATAGAAGATTAAGGAACTATTATTCCCACAAACCATAATCTGAGATAAACACCATACGACTTCATAAATCTAAGGAAATGTCTCTTAAAACTCTAATGCCAGGAGATTTTGGGCTGAGACGATGGGGTTTTCTAAATATACAA
This sequence comes from Theropithecus gelada, assembly GCF_003255815.1. NCBI lineage: Eukaryota > Metazoa > Chordata > Mammalia > Primates > Cercopithecidae > Theropithecus > Theropithecus gelada. The sequence continues at coordinate 34,318,540 of NC_037670.1, read as the reverse complement.
TCATGTCATCTGCAAACAGAGACAATTTGACTTCCACTCTTGCTATCTGAATACGTTTTATTTCTTTCTCTTGACTGATTGCCCTGGCCAGAAATTCCAATACTATGTTGAATAGGAGTGGTGGGAGAGGACATTCAGATTTTGCATCCCAGGGATGAAGCTGACTTGATCGTGGTGGATAAGCTTTTTGATGTGCTGTTGGATTCAGTTTGCCAATATTCTATTGAGGATTTTCGCATCTATGTTCATCAGGGATATTGGCCTGAAATTTTCTTTTTTTGTTGTGTCTCTGCCAGATTTTAGTATCAGGATGATGCAGTCTCACAAAATGAGTTAGGGAGGAGTCCCGCTTTTTCTATTTTTTGGAATAGTTTCAGAAGGAATGGTACCAGCTCCTCTTTGTACCTCTGGTAGAATTTGGCTGTGAATCCATCTGGTCTTGGGCTTTTTTTGGTTGGTGGGCTATTAATTACTGCCTCAATTTCAGAACTTGTTATTGGTCTATTCAGGGATTTGACTTCTTCCTGGTTTAGTCTTGGAGGGTGTATGTGTCCAGGAATTTATCAATTTCCTCTAGATTTTCTAGTTTATTTGCATAGAGGTGTTTATAGTATTCTCTGATGGTAGTTTGTATTTCTGTGGGATCAGTGGTGATATTCCCTTTATTATTTTTTATTGTGCCTATGTGATTCTTCTCTTTTTTATTTTTTATTTTTTATTTTTTTGAGACAGAGTCTCGCTCTGCCACCCAGGCTAGAGTGCAGTGGCATGATTGGGGCTCACTGCAACCTCTGCCTCATGGGTGCAAGTGATTCTCCTGCCTCAGGCTCCCAAGTAGCTGGGACTACAGGCACACGCCACCACACCCAGCTTATTTTTGTATTTTTAGTAGAGATGGAGTTTCACCTTGTTGACCAGGACAGTTTTGATCTCTTGACCTCATGATCTGCCTGCCTCCCAAAGTGCTGGGATTACAGGCATGAGCCACTGCGCCCGGCCCTCTTTTTTTCTTTAATAGTCTAGCTAGCAGTCTATTTGGTTAATCTTTTCAAAAAACCAACTCCTGGATTCACTGATTTTTTTCTTAAGGGTTTTTTTGTGTGTCTATCTTAGTTATTTCTTGTCTTCTGCTAGCTTTTGAATTTGTTTTCTCTTGCTTCTCTAGTTCTTTTCATTGTGACATTAGGGTGTCGATTTTAGATCTTTCCCTCTTTCTCCTGTGGGCGTTTAGTGTATGTAAATTTCCCTCTAAACACTGCGTTAGCTGTGTCCCAGAAATTCTGGTACATTGTGTCTTTGTTCTCATTGGTTTCAAAAAAATTATTTATTTCTGCCTTAATTTTGTTATTTACCCAGTAGTCATCCAGGAGCAGGTTGTTCAGTTTCCATGTAGTTGTGTGTTTTTCAGTGAGTGTCTTAATCCTGAGTTCTAATTTAAATCTGGGTGCTCCTGTATTGGGTGCATATATATTTAGGATAGTTAGCTCCTCTTGTTGCATTGATCCCTTTACCATTATGTAATGCCCTTCTTTGTCTTTTTTTTTTTATCTTTGTTGGTTTAAAGTCTGTTTTATCAGAAACTAGCATTGCAAGCCCTGCTCTTTTTTGCTTTCCATTTGCTTGGTAAATATTCCTCCATCCCTTCATTTTGAGCCTACGTATGTCTTTGCACGTGAGATGGATCAGCCCAAAATTTCCTTAAGCTAATAAGCAACTTCAGCAAAGTCTCAGGATACAAAATCAATGTGCAAAAATTGCAAGCATTCCTATACACCAATAATAGACAAACAGAGAACCAAATCATAAATGAACTTCCATTCACGATTGCTACAAAGAGAATAAAATACCTAGCAATACAACTTACAACAGATGTGAAGAACCTCTTCAAGGAGAACTACAAACCACTGCTCAAGGAAATAAGAGAGGACACAAACAAATGGAAAAACATTCCATGCTCATGGATAGGAAGAATCAATATTGTGAAAATGGCCATACTACTCAAGTAATTTATACATTCAATGCTATCCCCATCAAATTACCATTGACTTTCTTCACAGAATTACAAGAAACTACTTTATATTTCATATGGAACCAAAAAAGAGCCCATATAGCCAAGACAATCCTAAGCAAAAAAAACAAAGCTGGAGGCATCACACTACCTGACTTCAAACTATACTACAAGTCTACAGTAACCAAAACAGCATGGTACTGGTACCAAAATAAATATATAGACCAATAGAACAGAACAGAGGCCTCAGAAATAATATCACACATCTACAACCATCTGATCTTTGACAAACCTGACAAAAACAAGCAATGGGAAAAGGATTCCCTATTTAATAAATGATGCTGGGAAAACTGGCTAATCATATGCAGAATACTGAAACTGGGCCCCTTCCTTACACCTTATACAAAAATTAACTCAAGATGGATTAAAGGCTTATATGTAAGACCTAAAACCCTAAAAGCCCTAGAAGAAAACCTAGGCAATACCATTCAGGACATAGGCATGGGCAAAGACTTCATGACTAAAACATAAAAAGCAATGGCAACAAAAGTCAAAATTGACAAATGGGATCTAATGAAACTAAAGAGCTTCTACACAGCAAGCACTTCTAGTCCTTGTAATACCAGAAGCACAGAGAAAAAATGACATTCAGATTTTCTCCAGAATTTTAGAGAAAGTTTACACTCACATCCGCTATGGAATTTTGAATGCTAAAACAAAGCAGCCTCTCCTCTCCATTGAGGAGTCCCATCATCCTATCCATAAAATTGGCAATTTGACACAGTTCTAAGTCAATCACTTCTCTCCGTAATACATAAGAAGTCACATTCTTCTATTCCTATCTAAAACAAAGATTAAGAGAATGACGATAAAAACAGAGTTGTGGGTTCTGTTTGCTGCTGTCATCGAAGGGGAATATTCACTTAGTCAGAAGAGGGTGGCAGCGGTGGTTTTAGGGCATGGTGACACCCACTGTCATGTGTCTGGTCCCATCACTGTCCTAAGACAATGGTCTGTTTTGTATTAGGCTCAAGTCAAGTGACTATGATTATTTGGGATCTAGAGACTCTAGAGAAGGACCCTGGAAAGATCTGAGAAGAATATCACATTCCTGGCTTAATGGGCTGGAATATGGAACAAGGCACAGACAGGACTAGGAACACTAATCAGGAACCCAAGGCAGAAAGCCAGATCACCACCCGAACAAACAAGGCGGCCTGTCTGCACCTGAGGCACTCACACTTATCCATGATTCTGAGCAACTACACCAAGCACCAAAGAGGTCAACTGTAGACCTAGGCCTAGGCTAGGCTTCTCCTGCACTAAGCAGAATGAGCTGATAGGTGTCAAGGCTCAGCCAAACTAGGGATAAAAGGCAGAGTGTAAGACTTTTGTCTGGTAGGTGAATAGCTATATTTGCATTTATGCTACTTTGCTTTACTATCAGAACAGGCCTCAGCCTTTTTACAAATCCTCAGCGTTTTACAAATTGCTACGTCATGCACCCAACTTACTGAAATCAACTGAGGAAAAGTCACGTTATCACTGAGCTCTGCCCACAGGTCAGTAGAAAATGATAAAAGGAGAGATTAGATGCAAAAACAAACAGTTATGTTTTTACAGAGCTGTCTTGTTTCAAGAATAAAGTTCTTTTAGGAGAAGGCTTATTCAAATTTTTTCTATAAAGAAAAAAGCTAGCTATTGCAAAAGATACTTGTGGAACTTATGTTAAAATAAGCCCAGTAATCAAAACATACTTTTAGAAGATTCTTGAAAATATTACAACATGTAGGAACCCTAACACAATCCAGTCTAATCCTTCTGTTTTGCTTATGAGAAAACTAAAGTTCAAAGAGATTATTTTTGGTGGCTCATGCCTGGAATCCCAGAATTTCGGGAGGCCAAGGTGGGTGGATCACTTGAGGTCAGGAGTTCGAGACCAGCCTAACCAACATGGTGAAACCCCATCTCTACTAAAAATACAAAAACATGGTGGTGCCTGCCTGTGATCTCAGCTACTCTAGAGGCTGAGGCACGAGAATCACTTGAACCCAGGAGGTGGAGGTTGCAGTGAGCTGGGATCCGGGGCCATGCGGGGCCATGCCACTGCACTCCAGCCTCAGCCACAGAGCAAGACTCCCTCTAAAATAAATAAATAAATAAATAAAAACAGATTATTTCTATTATATTATTTGGCAAAGGAGGTAGATTTAGGTAGACAGGGAATGATACCAGATGGAAATATGGATCTACACAGGAAAATGAAGATCACCAGAAACGTAACAACAAGGATGAATATATTTATTGAAAATATCCTGTAAAAGAAAGGATTTGAAAAATCATTCTAAGATAAACAAAAGCTGAAAGAATTTGTCAGCATCAATCTGCACTAGAAGAAATGCTAAAGGCTATTCTCCAAGCTGCAGGAAAAAAATGTTATCAAATAGAAACTGAAATATACCAGGATTGAAACCCACTGGAAACAGTAAATAACAAATACATTTTTATTGTTGTTCTTATAATTTCCTTAAAAGACAACTGACTATTTAAGGGAAAAAAAAGGCATTAAACAGTGGACTTTTTATGTTATATGCAAAAAAATGGCACAAAAATAGCACCAAGGATGGGTGGAGTGGAAAATGGAATTAAACTATTATAAGGTTATTGCAATGAGAAGTGTTTTAAGTGTAGTTATATTAAGTGTAAGTTATATTAAGTGTAAGTGTTAACTAGGAACTATGAAGTGTGAAATAGTAAACATTGATAAGTTTTAGGGCTAGAACAACTACTAAATATTAATAAAAAGAAGTTTAGCTAAGAAGCCAATAGAGCAAATAAAATAAATCCTAAAAAAAAATTAGTTAATTCATTAATAAGAAAATGGTATGGCAAGCAAAGCTGGGAGCAAATATTTGAAATACATATATTCAAAAAGAGCCTATATTACAATACATAAAGAACTCTTACAAGTCAGTAATAATAAGACAAATAATGCAATAAAAAAGAGAGGCCAGGCATAGTGGCTCATACCTGTAATCCCAATGCTTTGGGAGGTCAGGATGAGAGGATCGCTTAAGACCAGCAGTTTCACACAGTCAGGGCAAGACATCCAGGCCCCATCTCTACATAAACAATAAAATAAAATAAGTTAAAAATTTTTTTAAAAGGGCAAAAAACTTGAACAAGCAAAAGAAGAAATACAAGTAGCCAACAAGTACATGAAAAGATGCTCAAGGTCACTAGTAATCAGAGAAATGCAAATTAAAATTGCAATGAGACACTACTTCAAACCCACTCATATACATATATGACCCAACAATTCTGCTCCGACGTATTTAATTAAAAAAATAAAAATTTATAGTCACAGAAACATTTGTATATGAATGTCTACAGCAGTTTTATTCATAAGAGCTAAAAACTACAAACAATCCAAATGTACATTAACAGCTGAATGAATATGCCAATTGTGATATATTCACTCGATAAAATACTGGTCAGCAATAAAAAGGAACAAATACCGAAAGGTGCAACAACATGAATCAATTTCAGTGACATTACATTGAACAAAAGAAGCCAAGTACAAAAGAGCATATGTGGTATGATTCTGTGTATATGAGATTCTAGAACAGGTAACATTAATCTATAATGATCGAGATCAGAGCAGTGCACTGCAAAGGGGCATGAGATAAATTTCTGGGGTTATGGAAATGTTACCTGTTTTGATCAGGACGGTGGTTACACAAGGGCATACATTTGTCAAAGCTTACTGAACACTGAAAATGGGTGCATTTTCTATCACATAAATTATGCTTTGATAAATCTGATTAAAAATAAAATTAAAATGTGCTCTGAGCAAAATATTGACATTAACAGTTCTTGTCCATGCTCCAACAATAACCATCTGTTTCATTTTAGCCTCCCCACGTTTCAATATCCTGATGAGTAAGATGAAGTAGTTGAAATGAATTATTTGTAAGCTCTCTTCCATTTGAACTGTTTCCAATGCTAAAATTAACATAAGCCAGGTACCAGCCATAAAGTTTCCATACCTCGTGTTATTCATGTACCTTACATGTATAAAGATATGTGTATATAGTGAGGCAGGAGAATAGGATCTGGAGGCAGGGAACCTAAGGCCAATTCACACTGACTTCCTAGAACTAAATCAAAAGGAAAACCCCAAGTTACCACACCTAAGTAACCAAAGGACCACACGCTACTTTCTTTGCAACCTCCCCCCTGCCCTTTTTCTGCGTGGCAGATGGAAAATTGAAAGTGCCACTGATTGGTTGCTTTCCACAACCAATCAGACATTTGCATAGGGTGTAACCTTTGTAACATCACTTCAGTCTCTGACTGGTTGCTTTCCACAACCAATCAGACTGATTGCTGGCCACTACTTCATTTGCATGGGGACTACACTAAGTGTCCAATGGGAAACCTCTAGAGGGTATTTAAACCCCAGAAAATTCTGTAACAGGGCTCTTGAGCCCCTATGCTCTGCCCACTCCAACCCTCCAGAGTGTGCTTTCATTTTCAATAAATCTCTGCTTTTGTTGCTTCATTCTTTCCCTGCTTTGTGCATTTGTTCAAAAGCCAAGAACTTGGGCACCCTCCACCAGTAATAATAGCATATGTATCCACACACATATACACATGTGTATGTATACAATACATACATTTAGATATAGTATAAGAAGCTTCCTTTTTGACATGCTAACTTAATAGTATTGATATTGTAAAATATCAAAAATTTGGTGTTTTTATTTTATAATGACTGGATATGGTGTTAATTGATCTTTGCAACCACTATGAGTTAAGAATTGCTTGTTTTGACTGCATTATTATAAATAAGGCCAACTTTAGCTTCTGTGATATTCTTTGGAGTTCAGATTAGATCATAGGTTCTGGAAAGGTTTTCTTTCTTTGAGACAGAGTTTCACTTTTGTTGCCCAGGCTGGAGTGCAATTGTATGATCTCGGTTCACTGCAACCTCCGCCTCCTGGATTCAAGTGATTCTCCTGCCTCAGCTTCCCGAGTAACTGGGATTACAGGTATGTGCCACCACGCCCGGCTACTTTTTTTTTTTTTTCTAATACCAACAAATAAATGTTATCACTCTCTTCACACTCAGATTTTATCAATTTACACTATTTACATTGCATCATTAGCAGGCTTATGAACAAACACAACAGTCTCTGGTAAGCGTATACAATCAAGTGGAGTGTGCAGAAATGCTTTGGAATACTAGAGAATGAGCTACAAACCAAAAATTCTGGAAATGTTGATTAGGCTGGTCTCAAACTCCCGACCTCAGGTAATCGGCCCGCCTCGGCCTCCCACAGTGCTGGGATTACAGGCCTGAGCTACCGTGCCTGGCCTGCAAAGGTTTTCTTGAACAGTTCTACTGTTTAGAACAAGTGAGCATCACATGCTGCCATTGACTTTTTCAGAATCACAAGAAGCATTTAGCACGCTTCATCCATATGCATTAACTGTGTTCACACACATCCCTGGTCATAATTTATTGAGCTTGCAGTATTAGGGCATCAGAACGAAATAAATCCCAAAACATTAAAGCTGGGAGTCTTGAACTTATCTGTTTATAAGGACCACCTGCTCTCACCCCCAACAGACCAAGTGAGTGAAAATTCCTGGGAAGGCTTGGGATCTATATGTTTTTAAGTACTGCCCTTCCTCATCCCACACCATACACAAGGACTTTTAAGATCAGGCAAGTCTGGGAAACACAGGCATAATGTGAGAAACCATAGAATTTACCCCAGAGTCTTGGCAGATCTCTTCTCAAAGACATTTGATGCATTTAGTGTGCTTGGATTTGGATTACCTCTTTCTCTAAAGTCTCACTGGTAATTAGAGAGAAGGAGATGGGTGGCAAATTATAACCAGACAGCCAGATTCTGAAGCCAAGGGAGACAGTGCTGTGGTGTTGTCTCCAGTTATAACTAAGTGGGCCTAGGTTTAGCATGGTCACACAATCACCTCGACATCGAGCAGATATTCCAACCCAGATCCAACACATCAAAATAAATCATGGCATTTTTCATGCAAAATAGCCAGAATGTGCACTTGCAAAGCAAAGGCCCTAATATAAACAAATGCTCATGTAGATATTGGGTATGTATCCGACAGCCAAATATTGGAGCTATGCAGAGCAGCTAGAAGAGTGGACCGCAGGCAGGGTGGCAAGTCCAGAAGACAGCTCACTTAAAACATCATTTTTAAAACGTACATTCTTAAAGCCTTAAAGACAAGACTCAAATCTGATCCAGGAATAAGTGTAGCTGCCATCTCTAATTTAAAAGGCAGGTGATAATCTCATTTTCCAGCCCTCCTGTCATGTGAAGGTTGTTTATCTTTCCATAGATACATAACCTACCAGTATCCAGGATTCCGCAGGGGCCTGGAAGGCATATACAGTAGCTACATAAACCGGATCAGGGGATCGAAGGACAAGCTTATTAGTCCGCTGGTCCAGAGGGAATCAGTACAGCTTAATCTTCTCAAAATCCCCTTTGCTCAGTTTCTTATGTAGGTTTAACAGTGACTAAGGAAACAGGAAGTCACTAGAGAGTAATGAATCTCCCCAAAGTATGTGTGCCTCTCTGACCAACTTCAGTGGGGTTGGGGTGTAGAGGAAAATTTAGATATTCCAAAACTGACATACGGAAAGTTTGATCCAAAGCTCTCCCTCTTCCTGGTTTATAAACAGACAGTTTCAGAGGGACCAGCTGGTCCAGTCCCAGGAAAACTTCAAAAACATCATACTAGGAAAGGAGACAATATCCAAAAGATTATCTGTGGAATCAGCTGAGATTGCTTTTTATTGTAAAAATTCTGGAAATTCTTTAGCAAATGTGCTAGAAACATTCTTAAAATATCTAAACCTGTAAAAGTTTTTCTACTTCTGTAACGTTGCTTGGTCAACCAGGATTCTCTAATTCAATAATTTCCAATCCTAGCTGAATGGCAGGTCTTTTTAAAAATACATATTCTAAGCCCCATCCTAATCCAGTGGTCTTGGACGAGATCTGGAAATATGTGTAGTAGAAACCCCGACAAAATTATAACTAGCATACAATTTGCTCAGCCCAAAAGTTTCATAAAGCAAAAAATCAGAACAAAATATGACATATGTACATCTTTAAGGTATAATCCTTTATATGAAACTAAAATATAAACATATGCATTTGACAGACTTTTTATGTCAAGTATGGACTTTTTCTTATAGAAGTCTACTGATTAAACAGTAAAGCCATCTTTCTTGTGTATTTCACACAAAAAGACAAGATATACAGTCTCCAGTTTTAGTTTCTTTGGAGTGAAGCCCTCAAGACTTTGTAAAGAAACAGGAGCCTAACGTCTTAGATTTTTACAATTTTTTTTATCACTTACAGTTGTCTTGTCCACATACAACAACAAATAAACGGTATCACTCTCTTCACACTCAGATTTTATCAATTTACATTATTTACATTGCATCATTAGCAGGCTTATGAATAAACACAATAGTCTCTGGTAAGCGTATACAATCAAGTGGAGTGTGCAGAAATGCTTTGGAATACTAGAGAATGAGCTACAAACCAGGATTAGTCAGTTTGCTGTGGTAACCCGTGAACATCTCACTGAAGTAAAGGAGAAAGTTTGTTAAACAAGTGAGTAAGTCGAAAAAGACTCATTCATTATCTCTGTACAATATTTCTGAAGAGCTCTACACATAAGCAATTATGGTGGTTATCTAAGTTTGAGAAATATTACCCTATATCAGAGTTTCTCAAACTTAAATGTGCATACAAATTCCCTGAGAGTCTTATTAAAATGCAGATTCTAGAGATCAGTATGTCTTGGGTGGAGCCCCAAAATCTAACAGTCTCCTAGCTTTCATCAAAGTAAGAACTCTAAATGAGATCTCTACTATGCCACATGTTTTTATCAGTTGTGGCAGCAAAATTGTAGTTGAAAGTGAATTTTTCTTGCATTTTAATCTTTTATAATTAAATAACTTCAATTTTTTTAAACAGAAGAGTTTCTTGACCAATTATTCCCAATAACAATGTAAGATTTTTTCATTTTTTCCAACCATTCTTTGGTTTAGTAGAAAGAAGTGATAGGGAGCAGTAACAAAATATGTTTTCATTTTCTACTGATGTCAACATTACCAACTCTGTCTCTCTGTCCACACAGTAAAATACAAGTTGAACTATTTGTTCTTATAACTTTTAGCTTACAGGGGGAAAAGTTACCTTTGTAGAAAACTTTATAAGGATGCCTGCTTCTAACTCTCTCTTCCCAATCTTGCTGTACAATTTGGATTTAGCTAATGACAGTAGCAAATAGAAAACCAAAATGAGTGATTTCTTGGCAGCAAATGCCTCCCTGATGAATCACCATAGAAAAGATAGCACTGGAGTTTGACGGTGGGATGAGCAAAAAGTAGAGGCAGTGCTGACAGGTTTTCTCCTGCTGCAAGTGGCTTATTTCAACTGTCAACACGTCACATAAGAAATTTATAGTGAGTCCTATTTCCTCCCATTCCTATAGCTCCTAGCATGATTGCCACTTGATCAGACCCATTTTTCACAATCCACAGCTTTTCTCTAAAACCAGCCACCAAATTCTGATTGTGATACGTTCACCCACTGGATGAGATTATAGGGACTGACATCACCATAGAAGGACAATTTGCTCCAGGTGGCCTGAGAGGAAGCAAGTTTGAACCTGTGCACTGAAAGGGTGAGGCTGGGTTTCTATAGAGGTTAGAAATGCAGTCCTCAGTTGTCAAAAGGCCTGCCAGCACTAGTGTGCATAGTCACAAGGAGAAAATGAACACAGCTGGCTCTCCCCATGAGCCAGGATGCTCTACAAATACCTCATCTTTACTATTGACATCATTTACTATTGAAAATCCACGGGTGAGATCTTAAACTCCTACTTAGGTGGAAACTGTGATTGATTCTAAAAGCACACAGGGCAATTCTCTGAGTCTATTTATCTTCGAAATTACGGCAACTTTTTTAGGGAACAGAAGAGACTGAACAGGAAGCCTACCAAATAAATGGGCTGTTAGTAGCTAAGTCTGGCAGGGCAGTCATGCCTACATTCCCAAGTATTTTTTAAAATACCAAGTATTTTTTAAAGTTCTGTTCTTTTAGAAACCAGAGGCCCCTTTCAGAATATAATAGAAACTGTGAACCCTTTTCTCAGGACACAAAATCAACCTTCTGTATATGACTTCGAGATGACTTAAAGAGCTTTTTCCTCTGTGTGGCTACCAGGTTACAAATTCCCATTGTAATACAATATGAATAGTTCTCTGAGCCATTGCAAAGAGAAAGGTGTAAGTAAATAAGCACTGTATACTATGCTCAGGGTAAGAAGTTCAGCAACTTCTGTCCTTCTAAAACCTATCGGCCATCCGTCCCCACACCAGGAAAACGTTAGGGCGGTAACAGGAATAACCTACTGTGAAGTTCTGATAGTCACCAGCTTCCTGTGCTGGGCCCAATGGAACAGGCTTCGGTTATCTAAGATAATTCATTTGGTGCCAGCTACAGTGCCTGTTTAATTGTTCAGTGTTTCATGTTCGGGAACTCCTTTCCAATGACTGACTGCCCGTGGCGTCACTGCCATTCTGAATCATGCAAATGAGAATGTCATATCCTCTGACTCAAGAAGCTTTATCTCATTGAAAATTATTTTGAGAACTCCAAGCAGAGAGCTGGTGTTTGCTTAGATCTGACTTCCCAGATACACTACTTTTCCTTTTCTCACGGGGATCCAGCTGATTCCAAAGGAGACTGGAAGTGTGCAAAGGGGGAATCCTATGGAACTGAGCTTGGGAAGCAGGCACTTGCTAGCAGGGACATTCTCCTCCTTTGCTGAGAGGCTGTGGTGCACAGCCATTGCCAAATCTGTTGCAGTAGCTAATAGTACATTTCCATGTATGTACTTTTTTCTCCCAATTTTCCCCAAGGAAAGGGCGAGTCAGGATATGCATGCATAGCACACAGGACTGAAATAGCCTTGTTTAAGTAGTTAAGTAGCTATTAAGTGAAGTTCCTTGACTTTGTTCTGAGCACCAGTATTTGCACTAGTCAGGCAGCATCCCCCTAGGTCAACTACCTGTGTATTCCTGTACTCTATACTGAAAGACAGCATGCATAGGGCTTACGAAAACAGGCATTACAAATAGGATTTGAGTCCTCAGGCTAGTTGTGTGACTTACTGGTTATATGAACTTAGACAATTTACCAAACCTCTCTGAGCTTAAATTTACTCATTTATAAAAAGGGGTAATACTAGTTTGTATCTCATAGACTTATTGTAAGGATAAAATCAATTAATATACTGCATATAAAGTTCCTAGCTCAGTGACTAGCACATATTACATACTGTGTGATGCATATGTTAAGTGCTTGTGAAGGTTAGCTGTTACTATTACACCAGATATTCTTGAACATTTCTTTAACTCAGTATTAAAGCCAGGAGAGACATGTGTTACATTTAGTTTAAAGGATAAAAGTCAATATAGCATAGACTTGGGAGTCTGCTAGTTCATCATGCTGGTAAATGCTACAGCAGTTAATAGTCAGCAAAGTTCGAAATTATTTCTGAATGATCTATATGTTTAATGTTCTCATTTTTTCTTTTTTTTTTTTTGAGATGGAGTTTGCTCTTTCACCCAGGTTGGCGTGCAGTAGCGCCATCTCGGCTCACTGCAACCTCCATCTTCCGGTTTCAAGTGATTCTCCTGCCTCAGCCTCCCAAGTAGCTGGGATTACAGGTGCCTGCTACCACACCCAGCTAATTTTTGTATTTTTTAGTAAAGGCAGGGTTTCACTATGTTGATCAGGCTGGTCACCAACTCCTGAGCTCATGATCCACCCACCTCGGACTCCCAAAGTGCTGGAATTTTGCACTCATGTCCTCATCTATGAAGTAATAATCAAGTCTTCCTCATGAAATTTTAATGGCACTTAAATCAAGAGAAGGAAAACATCAAGCCCACAAGGATGACGTGTACAATTAATGTTAGTCATCATTACCACTAAAAATTAACATGAGCTTAAATATATACAAACTATAGAAGATAGGCAGCAGGCATCCGTTCATTTAAAAACTACTAATATTACACTACTGTGTGCCAAGCATGGTTCTACACAACTTACTCAAACATAACTCATTTATTTAATCCTCATAATAGCTCCAGGAGGTAGGTACTATATCACCCAGCCCTATTTTAAATATGAAGAAACAGGGGCCACTCCATCACCAAGTTGCAGACTCAGGATTCACTCCCAGGCTCCCAAGACAATGCGCTTTCTGTGCTGTCTAATAGAACTTTCTACAATAATGGAACTGATTTGTCTGTGCTGCCCAGTATGCTAGGACCTGGGCACGTGTAGTAATTGAGCCCTTAAAATGTGGTAAATATGCTTGAGGAATAGACTTTTTTTATTTCATCTCATTTTAATTAATTTAAATTAAATTTAAATAGCCACAGGTGGCTAGTGGCTATTGGACAACACATGTGTAGACCACCCAGTTCCACTGCTTTATTAAAGGGCTAGTTCCACTGAAGAAACTAGTGGAGACCCTTATCCACACCGTGCTTGTTCCACACCTGCCTACAGTGGTTGTAGTTCCTTCATTCAGGACCTTTATTACTATCTTCTTTAAAAATAAGTGACCTTTGTTGGTACATTTGATTATCTTCAGTAAAAGGAGATTTTGCCTTCAAAACACCCCACTAATAATGGCTCATCCTGTAACTTTTTATCCCTTTTGCCTACTTATACTTGCTCACTGCCACACACTATTCTCTAGCCATAGGTCACATGCAGTTTTCTGCACATGCCCACCCCATGTTCTCTAGTTAGCACACAAGCTCTATTTTGCTTTCTTCTGTAGAGCTAGCAACTACTTTATTGTTGTCTGAGCTGAAAATCGAGCCTTGATGGACAAAAATAGACATATCACTTTTTAACGTAATACCATCAAACTTGGCTTTCCGTTGATCCACCAAATTGTGCTTTTACTTTTGCCTCCATTTCATAAAATTAACTACCCTAAGCATGCCTATCTAATTGCAAGTTTCCATTCCCTCATGTCCAACCTCTGCCTCCCACTCCATCACTGTAATTTGCCAAGTGTAACCTGCCCAAGTTCAGAGAGACTCAGGAAAACAAAACTCACAAAAAGGAGTACTTTTTTGTCCTGAGTTAAATCAATATTGCAACAAAGAAAACAATCTCATTAGAATGATGGTACATGCATCTTGCTTCCCCTTCCCATTTTATGTAATTATCTGTGCTGTGACGCTCGATCCAAACAAGTGCTGTTCCATTTGTAATCAGGGCAGAGAGTATGACTCCGTCACTTCTACCCAAGTCCCTCATACAGCATTGCTTGTCATCAGCATTTTCAAAACTGCATTTCCAAGATCACAACTGGGATCATTTTTGCTTAGAAGCCACATAACAGAAGCCTCACAGACAAACCCAAAATCTTAAACAAGCTTTAAAAGTATGACATAATGATTAGCCGATAATGTCTAAAGGCGAGTGGCATGTTCAGGTAGTTTGGCTTGATTTGCTGTGCTCAGAGCACAAGTGCAAATCTTGTGCTAAGTCATTTCCTCTCTTTGTTTTCAGACTGCATTTCCAAGCAAAATATTCATATCTTTTTCTGTACATAGACTGACTCAGCCTTGCCACAATTTTGTGGGCAGAGAGGGTATGTGTGTTATGTACTTATTTTATCCATCATTGTATGATATTAGGGTGGTGATTCTGAGATATGTTAATTTTTCTTGTTTTCATTGGATTATTTTCTTTCCAACCTTCATTCCTATTGATGTGTTCATAGGTTATGATTTGTGTGATTTTTGAGACACAATGAATCAAAGGGATTAAAAGATCACTTGGATACACAATTTTTTCATTGATGTAACAGTGGGCACTTGCCTCTGCATGTAACAGAAATTTAAAAAAAAAAAAAAAAGGAGAAGAAGCCCCATGTGTTGCTCTCAATAGAGCTGAGAATTGCATTGCCACAGGCATGACTGCCATAAACCTCTCATGCCACACAAATGCCTCAGGTCTCCACCTGGGGTTAGTAAAAGACTTTCAGTCAACACTCACATTCATAGCTCATAAATGTTGAGACCTGAACAGCCTTCCTGCTAGGTGGGTTTCTATGTGTGGGTAGGAGTTTACTTTGAAATTAATTGTAGGATTTCTCTAGGAAGCCAAGCTAGATGAATTCATCAATTCTGAGTTCAGAATTATGAAAAAGTAAGACCAGTTTTCAGTTTTACATTTTGAAGCATTTTAATGTAAGCATGACAGTTTACAACTGCTGTGAGTGAGAAAAAAAAAATTCTCTGTGTTCTTGCTTCTAATTTGATTTGAATCCACAAAGTATATATCAATCAGAAAGCAACTAGTTGGAAAGGAGAAAAATAGAATTTATCGACATGAAAATAAATAGATTAAAATCATGGGTGGTTATTTGACCTTTAGAAGGTACAAAGTAGCCACAAACTATGGGTACCATTTTCTTCCACACTTTTACATTCCTGAAACTTGGGGTATGTATTTATTCAATAGTCATTCACCCTGCTAGGCAGAGGGAACACAATGAAAACAAGATACAAATCTTGCCCTTAAGAAGCTCACCATCTACTTAGGGGGTATTAACACAAATATTTTAAAAGAAAATCTTTAACTGTAGTGGTAGGAATATGAATGGAATATCACAAAAGCATAGGGAAAGGCATCTAACCCATCAGGCTTCCTGGAGGAGGTGGGATCTGGTCTGCAATTTGAAGAATTATGTAGAGAGTCACTATGTGAAAGGAGGTATAGGAAGAGCAAAGGGACTGGAAGGAGTAGCATGGTGCACGGGTGAATTAAATGTTTCCACCTTACCAGAGGGAAAACCATGAGGTAGAGATTAATGAAAGCTAAGTCTTGAGAGGCCAGCAAGATCCTGATCTTGAGGGTCTTATTTACGGCACATGGGGGAAAGCATTCTGGGGTTTTAAGTAAAGGAGAGGACATGTCTGATTTTGTTTTTAGTGGCGTATGAGTTGGTTTGTGCTACAAAAGAAACTGCCTCAAAACCTAGAGGTTTAAAAGAATGAATAGTTAGCTCTTGATCATGAGGGCAGTTCTTCTGAGCAGATCAGCTCAGCTCATTCTACCTGGCCCTCTTCTGTGTCTGGAGTCAGCTGACAAATTGGCTGGCAGCTAGATGATCCAGGCTGGCCTCACGTACGTGGTGGGAGGAGGCTGTCGGCCGGAGCTCCTTGGTTTTCCTCCACATGGCCTCATATGCACCAGCACGCTAGCTTGAGCTCACTCACATGGTCTCAGGATTCTAGGACAAGCAAGAGTGAAATCTGCCAGGCTATTTGAGGCCAAGCTCACAATGTGGACAATGTCATCACCACCGCATTCCATTTCTTAAAGCCAGTCACAAGGCCAGCCTAGATGCAAGAGAGGAGTAGTGGAGAGGAATGGCTCACTTTCATGGGAGAAACTACAAGTTTTACCAAACTGCTACAGAGAAGTACAACCAAAGACAAGAAATCCAGTTAGGAGATACTGTGTTCTGCAGCCTAAAAATGAGATAATGGGCCTAACCTAAAGAAGTGATAGCAATGGAGAAAAGGAAACCAAGTTAAGAAACCTTCATGGATAAAATGGCAGAATTTTATGATTGATTAGATCAAGATGAAGAAGAAGAAATCTCTAGTTTGATCAAAAGAAAGATAGAAACTAAATATTTGTGTGCCTTATGTGTTTATTGAATTAAAAACATACCAATGGCCAATCCTTATGCAAATACCAGGTGTGCATCAAGAAAGTAGAGACGAATGTGGATCAATTTTATTTAGCACATATTAATTTAATACTCCCAGTCCTAGTGCCAACTAATGACCCTACCTTCAAGGAGCTAATACTTCAGGAAACAAGGTACACAGTAAATCAGGTAATAATAGAAAATAGTAACTAATCAAATGATAAAATATATAGTAAAGATAGAAAGTGACACAGAACAGAGAAGGAAACTCCAGAAGAATCAGGGAAGTCTTCATGGAGCAGGTGGGACCTAAATAAGGTGGGTTTTATAACCAAAAAGCCTCATAAATATTAGTACTACATTAATTTATCTGAGTATCATCTATATGACTAATACATTCTTTTAATGTCTTTTCCACATTCCATTGCTAAGAGAATTTAAAAAATAGTTATTCAAATCATGTTGAATATTCTGTGGTTCAGACGAGGAACCCTGATTAAGAAAATCTGGTTTACACATTATTTCTTGGGCTTCAGATTCTAGTTGTTAAAAATCTGTCAAAACTTGCGCCAGTAATGAGCCAATCATCCAGTACAAAGGCATGCTAGGAGCAAAGCCAGACTGAACCAAGAGAAGGTATTAGGAAACCAGCAGGGATCTGAGGGGGCAGAGGAGGTTGGAGGGAGAGAAAGAAAGGCTGAGTTGTAATCCTGGAGACAAGGTCCTATTAGCAAAGAGGCCTAGGGAACATTCACTCCAATTTAGAAGAGAAAACAAAGTCCAGAGGAAACCCACAGTCTCTGGCACATGGAAAATAACAATTTTTAAATGAATCTACACATAGATAGAAGAATGCAAACCAGGGAGTGGGGAGGGAAGATATTAAGCTGTCATTCTGAGATTTCCACACAGTGTGGAATTAGAAAATGAAGAGTAGCAGATGCAAGCAGGAAGCACTCTCTACCAATCTCCCATGATGACCAGTGCTCTGGGGAGATGGAGACACAATGGAGAGCCAAGATCTTTGGGCTCATGATGGCTCAGGAAGAGGGGTCACCATCTAAGAGTCCTTCAAAAGTGCTTGGAGCTCTTGTGTGAGGGCATAGGATGGACAGGAATATTTCTAAATTGTTTTGGTATCCAGCAAGGAAGCTGTTTACACAATAATTCATTGAGTTTGGGGAAGAGTTGAATCAACATGCAGATCCTAGAAACAATCAGAATGGTACTACTGCGCAATCAAGGGCAACCACAAACCAGTAGAAACATTCTCACCCTAAATCAAATTAAGGTATCTCTGAAATCCCTGCTTCTGCAGAAATCTAGCTACCTGGAAAGTTTCCTTTGACAACTGCTACTACCACTGACTACTTCTTGGAGTCCCTAATGGATGTCTAATCTAGGCTTCAAAACAAATCCAATCTGCTAGGATGTGGCTGATTGATCCAATGTTTCTTTCTCATCTGCCCAGCTGCCTTCAGGTTTATGTGATCTGCCATCCTCCAACATCCTGCCTTTTGTTCTAGGTGCATCCACTTCTAATTAACATTTCACCTTCTGCCAATTCTGGTCTGCCCTGAAGGAGATCATGGCTGCTATGAAGAACAATCACAGTGCCAAGTACGTATGGTGTTAGGCAAAGATACCCTTTGACACTCTTAGGAGGAAATTAAAGGAATATTCTACCCTGCTGCGCATATTGGGCATTTCAGTAAAAATTGTTGTAAAAATTTACTGTGAAGAAAAACTGACTAGTGTTTCTTTGTTATTGTCTTTTTCTTTCTATTCCTTTTCTTGTGCCTTTTTCATCTGTCGTTTTTCTTTTACTGCCGTAAACTCACAAAGGAATAACAAAAATCCTTGTTTCCTCGCTTTCACCACAGTCAGAAGGTACCAGCATTTGTGTTTTTAAAAGTCTAAACTCTCCTTCAACTACAACTCCAGGGGAAAGTAGAGTTTTCATATTTCAGATCCATAAAGGTAGAAGAAGTCAGGAAGAGTAATGGAAGGTGATGTTTTGAACTGAAGAGAAGTGCCCCAATACCTAGGGTGGCTTCTCTGAGTTAAAAGAAGGCAGTGGCGACAATGAACTTGCAGTGTGCCCCCCTCCTACCCACACACAAGGGCAGCAGAACCTCTAAGAAATGGGCTTTATAATGGCTTGAGGCCTGACCACCTGGAAGCCTTCTTATTGTGAGCCCAGAGCCACCCATTTCCTAGTGGAACAGACAACCCTAAACAATGAGCATCTCAAAAGAGTCAACGATGGATGGAAGGCCAAAGGACTTTTTTTCCCCCAATTTTCTGGGTTGGAAAAGTTCCTTGGTTGTTGTAAAGACTGGACACCCACCAAAACATAACTAAGTTTAAATATTCTACAAACCCTAATGAACAAGAACTGAGATTTATTTCACTTAGAAAAATATAGTGGTTTTTGCACACACAAGTGAAGCACAGAGATACAAATTACACAATTTCTTCAGTTTTTATTATCAAGCCTCTTTTTCTCTCAGCTACAACTGGGCCAGGGATGGATCCAAAAACAAACAGAAAGCCATATTCAGAGCAGCCACTTCCCTCACACAACCACTGCTTGGCTGTCAGGCCAAGCTTATCTTCCTGGATCTCTGTCCCTGAGGATAAATTCTCTCCCACAAGATTCAACGATGTCTACTGCAAATAGGCCTCTGGTGTATCTGCCACATCAGTCAGCCAAACGTACAGATGGTTCTGAATTCCAGAGGTGAATGAATACGTGTGAGACTCAGGCCATCACGTTGGGGCTCAAAAGAAATTTGATGTTGAAAAAGTGAGAACCCCTGACATATTAGTAAATAGGCGCCTTCAGGAGCTGACTGAATATTAATAGTCCATTAAATGTTGAAACGACCCCAAAATTTCACATTAACAGTTTATTTCTTACTGCTCTAGGCTGAATGCATGTGTTCCCCCAAAATTGATAAGCTGAAATCCTAACCCCAAAGGTGATCTTGAGGTGGGATAGTTCCCTTGACCCCCTTCACAGGCAGGAACCGGAGGGACTCATTTCAGTCAGCCTGCCACTGGCCACTCCTCATGGGAGGGAGCGTGCAAGTGAGTGAGTGTGGGAACCGGAGTGAACAAATGCTGGAAGCATCCAGTCACTCTTCTCCGGTGGGAGCAGGCTCTATGCAGGCCCAGCAGCAGTGTCCAAGTGTTACTACTAGTCCTCTTTCAGCTCTGTCCTCTGGGGATGGCCAAGTGTCAACCAGCTCAGTGGAGGGTCAGGGTGGCAGCCCCTGCCCTCTCAGCACCCGGGTTCTTGTCGGGCGTCCAAGAAGAATCAGGTCACATGAACTGTTTGAAAGGTGATGAATACGGAAGACTTTATTGAGCAGAGGGTGGCTTTCAGCAGAAAGGGCTGGGAAGGTGATCTTTCCCTGAAGCCCAGCCATCTCTGGCCAGGCCCCTCTCTGAAACTGCACCATCCAAAGTTAGACTCCAACTGTAGTCTCCGACACTCAGTTACTTCTCTGCTCACTGCTCAGCTGCTCGATACAAACTGTGTGAATAACAAGCATCCCTGATGTTCAGCCACTTGTGTTACTCTGCCAGCTAATGTCTATAGGCACAGCATGGGGGCAAGGCAGGCCAAAAGGCAACATTTGGGTGGAAAAACAAGGTCAGCTGTTTTCATTTAGGGTCGCAGTTCCAGGTTAAGGGTGGGGTTTAGCTGGGAGCCCAGCCCTTCTGTATCAATAGTACTAGAAGCTTGGGCCTTTGGGCAGTGGTCACATACCCCACAGTCTAAGGATGGCTGGGTAGCTGCTGCCCTCTTCGGACAGGCATGTGTTCCCCACAGTCCCCACCAGTTCCTACTGCTTTGCTACACTGAAGGTGCCAGCAACCACTTACTGCACTTGCTCTGTACTATGGTCTGAATGTCTGTGTACCTTCAAAATTCATATGCAGAAATCTTCACCCTTAAGGTGATGGTGGCAGGAGGTTGGGACTTCACAAAGCGATTAAGTCATGGGGGTATACCCCTCACAAATGGGATGAGTACCCTTATAAAAGAGGCCCAAGGGAGACTCCTCAGCCCTTCAGACATATGAGAACACAGAGAAAAGATTAATGTTGACTGGGCACAGTGGATCATGCCTGTAACTGCACATCAAGAGGCTGAGGGGGGAGGATTGTTTGAGGCAAGGAGTCCAAAATCAGCCTGGGCAACATAGCAAGACCCCTTCTCTACAGAAAAAAATTAAAAATTATCCAGGCAAGGTCATGCACACCTGTTGTCCCAGCTACTGGGAGACTTAGGTGAGAAGATCACTTGAGCCTAGGAGTTCAAGGCCACAGTGAGCCAGGATTGCAGCACTGCACTGCAGCCTGGGCAACAGAGTAACCAGTAAGCAGGTCCTTACCAGACAACTATCCTGCAGGCCTTGAGCTTGGACTTCCCAGCCTCCAAAACTGTGAGAAATGAATGTCTGCTGTTTATAAGCTACCCAGTCTATGATAATTTGTTTTAGTAGCCTGAATAAACTAAGACACTAGCTCATGTAATAATTAAATGAGATAGCAGGAAGCTCTACTCCACATAGTCATTCAGGGATGCAGTTTCCTGCCATCTTGTGATAGAAGCATGTTCTAAGGTTTCATCTTCTTCTACATTAAGGCAATGATAGGATCATGAAGAACTGCATATGAGAAGGTTCCATGGGCCAAGACTTGAAGTTGTGTGTAACACTTACCTCCAAATTCCATTGACATGAATTCAGGCACATCAAACACCACTGTACTGATCTGTTCTCACATTACTATAAGGAAATACCCAAGACAGGGTAATTTATAAAGGAAAGAGGTTTAATTGACTCACAGTTCCACATGGCTGGGGAGGCCTCAGGAAACTTACAATCATGGTGGAAGGTGAAGGGGAAGCAAGGCACCTTCGTCACAAGGTGGCAGGAAGAAGAATGACCAAAGGAGAAACTTGTCAAACATAAAAACATCAGATCTCATGAGAACTCACCCACTATCACAAGAGCAACATGGGGGAAACTGCCCCCATGATTCAGTCACCTCCACCCGTTCCCTCCCTTGACATATGACGATTATGGGGATCACAATTCAAGACGAGATTTTGGGTGGGGACACAGCAAAACCATATCACCCACCATCCTACCATCACCACTTATTGGCCACTGCAAAGAAATATGGAAAATGTGTGCCTAGAAATTAATGGAAATTAGTCTGGTAAGCAACTAACCTATCTCAAGTTCCAGCCACAGAACATCATAGCTCTTTCTCCCTGCTTACATTTCTTCACTCTCTTGGATTAAATGAGGTAATAACTGAGGAAATAACAAAACAAAGTATTAAATTCTGAATACTTTCCAATGGCCTAAACAACTCATAGAGTCTTAATTCTTTTTGCGAAATTTAAATCCTGAAAATATTTAGTAGATCAATTTCTCATTCTAATAACTATTTCATAAAAAATTGGCTAATTTGTTCTGGTGGTTTTGATGACCAGGCAATGTAAAATACTGGAAATCTAATTTTTTGTTTCTCAGAAATGTACAAATACTGCCTCACTCCATACTTTTGCTAATCTGATGAGAGATTGGCATTTGAGCTTAAGAACCTCTCTAGATTGAGGCCAGTGCTTTGGGGCCTGGAGACTTGGCCACAGATCCGAAGGTTTTTTGGCGAGTTATAGCAATGGAACTGAATGTGCATGCCCTTGGGGTAGGAGTGTCCTCATCAGGGAAGCTACAGAGTTACCTCCTTCTCCTCATCTCAAAGACTATGAAGTGAGTCTTTGAGGCCAGACAGGTAATCTACTTGTCCTCCCTTTGGGAGTTCCAGAGACACACAGGGCACATTTTCCTGCCAGACTGTTTAATACTCCATGCTGCACTGCCCTTTTACTAACTGCACACATCCCTGAGCTTACACCAGGAAATTCATTTAGGGAGGGTCTCAGATAAGACTTCTCTTAATATTCTGTGAATTTAGTCTATCTTAGCCTCTGGTTTCTAATAAGTGCCTTCTACTCTAAACAGATTTGAAATTATTCCATTTATCTCACTGTCAGCTTTTGTCCAAGATCCTGTTCAGTTACAGACTGCCAAACACGAGGTAAGAATAATTCAAAAGTTTCACAGACCTATAAAGGTGTTGAAGGATTAAGAAAAATTGACAAAAACCTCAAAGAAAAAAGAGTCAGAAAGATTTTCTCACATCATGGTCCCCTAAATTTCCGCATACCGTCAACTTAGCTGTTTTTTTTAACAATACAGATTCCTGAGCCTCACTGTTATGGTCTGAATGTTGCATCCCCCAAAATTCATACGTGGAAACTTTATCACCAATGCAATGACATTCGGAGGTGGGGAGTTTGGGAGGTGATCAGGTCATGAAGTCAGAACCCTTGTAAATGAGATTAATGCCTTCATAAAAGAGATCTAAGGGAGCATGTTTGCCCCTTTCATCATGTGAGGACACAAGTAAAAAGTGCTATCTCTGAATCAGGAAGCAGGCCCTCACTAGACACCAAATCTGCCAGTTCCTTGCTCTTAGACTTTCCAGCCTTCAGAACTGTGAGCAATAAGTTTCTCTTTTATATAAGCCACCCCTGTTTATTATCATGGCCCAAAAGGACCAAGACACCCACTAACCTATAAATTCACATTCTCTTAAGGATAGAGCTGGGATTCGGAATTTTTAAACAAATTCCCCAGGTGATTTTAATTCATATTAAAGCTGAGAATCATGAAAGAAAAGGTTAATTAGGTATCAACAGAAGGTTGTGAGGGTCACTTGATGAACTATCTGTATCTTGAGAGAGAACATCTGGCACATGTTTGCGGAGGTTTGATGTCTGTATGTTATCATTACAATATGAGCAGCATATGGATGACTACGAAGAGAAAGAGGGAGGTGCTCCTTCCTCCTGCATCAACCTGTCATCTCAGGGAAAGCCTGATGTCCTGATAGATAACCCATAAATAGTGAGCTGGGTGATTCACTTAAGCATATCCTGAAGGACACCATGCCCTATCCCTGCTTCATACATAGAAGATTAGAGAGAGGGAGAAGAGGATATGAGGGGACAACTGCCTCTCTCTTAACATTTCCCTGAGAGTGAAGGGAAGAAGAATATTGAACTTGTCCTTCCTTCTTCAAAGACTTGACCCAAGAGACTCTCTCATAAAGTTTGAGGATATTTTAGTTATCTGTTGCTATGTAACAAACCACCCCCAAACAAAGTGGTTCAAAATAACAATGTTATCTCCATGGTTCTATCAATTGACGGTGTTCAGTCGGATGGCCTTATCTGGTATTTTTCATGTAGTATCAGTCAGGTGGCAGCTGGATTTGGAGATCACTGAAGGTTCCTGGGCCAGGCATGTAAAATGGCACGCTCATATGACTAGGAATTGATGCTGAGTGTCAGCCTGGAGCTCAGCTGGGGTAGTCAAGCACAGCACATGTATGTGGCCTCTCCATTTGGCTTGGGCTTCCTACAGCACTGGTTGGGGCATGGCAAGTCTGAAAAGGACTGATCCAAGAACAAGTCCTCTCGTGGACTAGTTTCATAAGTCCCAGAACATCTCTTCTGATTCATTCTGTTGGTTAAGCATGTTGCCTGGGCCAATCCAAATCCAAGAGAAGAAGAAACAGGCTCCTGTTCTCAATAGGGGGTGTGGTAAAGTCATATTGGAAAAGAACATTAAGGGTGAGAGATATTGTGGCTGCAATCTTTTGAACATATGATTTTCTACAGAATGTGGCTCTGAAATATGGTACAGAGATTGTTTTAGTTTTTCCACCAAGGGAACTTGGAAGAAAATGCAAAAGGCACTCAAGATTCTGAGGATGGGCTAATACAAATCCAAAAGGTGGTATAGAAAGTAGCAATGGGGGCCAGGTGTGGTGGCTCACTCCTGTAATCTCAGCACTTTGGGAGGCCAAGGTGGGCAGATCACGAGGTCCAGAAATCAAAACCATCCTGGCCAACATGGTGAAACTCTGTCTCTACTAAAAAAATATATATATTAGCTGGGCGTGGTGGCACATGCCTGTAGTCCTAGCTATCAGGAGGCTGAGGCAGGAGAATCACTTGAAACTGGAAGGCAGAGGTTGCAATGAGCCGAGATCGCGTCACTGAACTCCAGCCTGGGCAATAAGAGTGAAACTCCGTCTCAAAAAAAAAAAAAAAAGAAAAAGAAAGAAAAAAAAGAAAAAGGAAGTGACACTGGGGGAGTTCTGAGGGGCCAGCCAAAACTTCCACCCAACATCACCTCCCTGTGGTTCATTGTGCCTTGGAATTATAGCAGAGGGAACAAAGGCTGGAACCATGCATTGCCTGTAAGAATTCCCCAGGGGCGAGGGTTGAGGGCTGCAGAAGGCCACTCTGCAGACCTCTTACATGAAGTGAATGGACACCACAACCACACACACACATACCCCATTCTGACAGCAAAGACCAACACAAAAGGCCCTCCTCCACCTCTCCTTTCCACCCAGGCTTGGGATGCACTGAGTATTGCTCAGAGCATGCACAGGCATTACGGCAAGAACAAGAGGGAGTGACTGAGAGGGAAAGATCAAACCTTCCCTTCTTCTCTACCATGTTCCTTGAAGCTGAGCTGAAGACCATTATGGGGGATAGTGATTCTTGAATGTGACTGAATATTTACTCCACATGAGACTTGAGAGTGTAATTACCAGATTATAATGCAAATCACTAGTCAGAACTGAATTTATCAGCAGAGGCTGAGATTTCTTAATGGTGTTTTATACCTTTGCCTCTTTCCGTACCTCTTTCCCATTCAGAAGTCCCTGGAAAATGTTAGGAACTTGAAAAATTAAGACAGCAGCTTAAAAATAATCTATGCCATGTTTGGACATTACTAAGATGCTCAGATTGCTCCTGCTAACTTTCTGTATGTAAATACTTTTTTGAAATAAAGCATTTGACTCACTTTCCACTGGAAAAATTCTGAGAGTAAAACCTAACAGTTGCACCAGAAGTGGTTCTTTGGCAAAAAGTAGGTTAAGTATGGGGTGTTTTGGTTCAATAGAAATACCTATTTTATCCTGGCAATAGAGCTGTGTAATCATTTATAAATGTCCGTCCTTGTCACTAGTCTGTAAGATCCCTGAGGACGGGGACCAAGTCTGCTTTGCCCATTACTGATTGCATCTCTAGCACTTAACTTGGTGCCTCTCACCAGGAAGGTATTCAGGGAAGGTTTGTTAAATGAATAATTAAATTAGGTTGATGAGTCAAAGAAGCCCAGAACTCTAGTAGTAGAAGAGACTTTTGAGATCATTTAGTTCAACCTTGATCTTCTATGTTGTGATTCTGAGATCCAAAGACAATAAAGAACCTACTCACCACAAAGAAGTATGTCAGTGGCAGAGCAAGAAGTAAAATTCAGGTCTCTTGTTTCTGAATTCAGGGATTTCCCATACATACTGTGTTTTCTTCTCTACGCCACAGTACAGCAGGAGAGCTGAGCACTAACCAGACAGATTGAATCTGGTTCTGTCTCCAAGGCAGTATCAATATTTCCTTGCTTTTCCCCTCTCCCCTTAGAGTCACATCACTTAACTAAATTAAAAGAGGAAGCTCATAAGTAGAATAGAATGTTCACAAAAACTAAACCCATCTAGAAGGAAAGAATGAGGGTGGAAAGGGGGCTTTTGTCTGACCTGATCAAGCAATAAGTATAGGGTACACCAAAGAATCAAACATATCACCTCAGTGAACAAACCTTTGCTTGTTTATTCATTCAACAATATTTACTGAGCATCTACATTGTGACAGACACTGTTTTAGGAACTAGAAAGAAGTAACAAATAAGACAAAGTCCTTTCCCACAGGTAGAGTGTATTCTAGTTCGGGAGGCAGAAATAAACAACTACATGAACAGGAGAATTTCTGAGAGTGATGAGTAATTGGAAGTAAATAAATGTTATGCTGGGATATGGGATAACTGCTGGGAGAGGGTCTCCTTTGGAACAGATGATCAGGAAAGCTTCGCAAAGGCAGTAACATTTTATTTGGAATCTACAACGAGAAGGAGCTTGCTATGCTAAGCACTAAGGAAATATCATTCCAGAGGCCAAGGGAACAACAAATACTAAGGTTCAGAGGCAATAAGAATTTGAAGGAAGTGGAGAAGGAAATCAAGGCGGAGGAAACAGCTTGAGGAAAAACAAAATAATAAAAAAATAATAAAATTTGTACTTTTTTTTAATAACGAAATTTTAGAAGTATGAAACTACATGGCATGTTTGGAAACAAGTAATTCAAATATATGCATGGGAATGAGGTCGGAAACCAAGGCTGGGAGGCTGTAAAGAACATTTGAAATTCTAGATTTTATTCTTCAGACGACAGGAAATCAAAAGAAATGTTGAAATGGATGAATGCAGGAAATGGATTGAAGTGTAAAGAGGCAGGGAGTTCAGATAAAAAACACTGCCAGCTGGGCGCGGTGGCTAACGCCTGTAATCCTAGTACTTTGGGAGGCCCGGGGGGAACGCAAGGTCAGGAGTTTGAGACCATCCTGGCCAACATAGTGAAACCCCATTTCTACTAAAAATACAAAAATTAGCTGGGCGTGGTGGCAGGTGCCTGTAATGGCAGCTACTCAGGAGGCTGAGGCAGGAGAATCGTTTGAACCAAGGAGACAGGGGTTGCAGTGAGCCGAGATCATGCCATTGCACTCCAGCCTGGGCGACAGGGCGAGACTCCATCTCAAAAAAAAAAGAAAAAAAAGCCATGGTCCACTTAATATTGGAGGCAGAATCAGCATAGTGGTATTGGTCATAGAAAGGAATAGAGAGAATTAAGAGACAGTCAGAGGTGGAAGCATAATGTGTGAAGTGACCAATTAGATATAGGAGTTGAGATAGGGAAGGAGTCAGAAAACTTTATAGTTTCCAAATTTGGCAATGGGGAAATGGAAGTACCTATAGCCAACATCTGGGGGAGCAATTGTGTGAGATGAGTTCAAGTGAGGTCGTACCTGGAGGTTAGACATCTTGGGATATTAGAGAGGGGTGTTTAGCCAACTATTCAGAGTTGAAGTCTAGTCTTGAGAAGGACGAGGTAAAGATGTAGATTCGGAAGTCCTCGGCATATAGAGGGGAGTTGAATCCATGGGGGAGAATGATGTTAACTCAGAAGATGAAAGGGGCTTGAGGAAACAGACAAGATGCTATGAAAGATATGCAGAAGAGAACTTTAGGGGATGATTTCATTTAAATGGTGAGAGGACAAAAAAGAACCATCAAAGGATGCTAAAGATGGGTACAGAGTGTAGGGGGGAAATTAGAAGAGAGTATTATATGGGACATGATTGAATGAGGGAAGAAGCAATGAGTCAAGAATGTCAAAAATATTGTCAAGAGGAGAGGAGACTGTAGTTGGAGTTGTGTAATTATTATTTCTGTGGACCAAGTAAATCTTATTCAGGAAGATAGGGCTACATTGCTATTCTGAAAATAAGTATAAATTGTGCTAGTCAAAGCACATAGTTTTCTGCTCCAATAAAATCTTTGCCAGCTGTCAAATACCAGTCACTTTAAAACATAATAAAGACCTATTTCACAGTGAGAAGTATTCCTTTTCCCCCCAGACTCCATGCAAATTATGGATAAAGAATGTAGCAATTTAATAAATCACTGTACTTTTGAACTTAGCCATAAGAAGAATCTACCAGAAGTGTGATTTAGAAGAAAAACTATAAAAAATATTCTACTTATTGTTGAACTGAATCAAGGCTTTTATGGAAATAAATGTGATGGTAGTTTATCAAAAAGAAGGTACTTGGAACAGAATACAAATAAAACAGAATAAAGTAGTGTTATTTAGCTTCTAAACATTGTCACTTGAATAGACCATTGTTTATGGATTTTTAATTATAAGTTGCAATTTGAGTTCAATCAAAATTAATACCTATCACAAGAATGATTTCATTTTTGTCTCCTCTGCATAATTACCAAATTCATATAATATCTTGCATAGAGCATTGTCATGAAGGTCAGACCATCCTCTTTCAAAACACTTTGTTTTCCTTGGAATCTCTCTATATCAACCACCTCAGAGAATCTCTGTTAATGTCATTATAGAGAAATAGAAAATAAAGTCTGCCATGTTATTAACATGCCATTATTTTGCAAAAGAGAAAAGCTTAATAGAAATTTAAATAAAAGAAGTAGGTGGGGATGGGAAGAAAAAACATATCAAAATGTGAAAATCAAGTAAGACAACTTGTTCAAATTCCAACAGTCCACAACATACCACATTATACCTGTCTTATAAATTTTCCTCTAAGCATGGAATAGCAAATTAAATCACCACACTTCTGTGATTTAAGATCTTTGGATTTGATTTGAATAGCTGTGTTTCTGAAGTTGCTTCATTACATTTTTTCCTATAGAGGTAAAGCTTTTATTTTCAGAATTATTCACACCGTATTTTTAGTCCCCTAAGATCTTAAAATGCAAACAGTGGTTGCTGACTTTATTAAAACATAAGAAAAGTTAGGTAATATTTATGATACTGTTGATCACCTACCCAACAGTATTTCTTCCCTCCTTCCTTTCAGAGTGTTGATTTTATTTAGGCATTCACTTTCCCCTCTTCACTGGGGAAATCCTGATTAGCTAAGCCAATCTTGGGCATGTCATTGCCCAGGAAACCAACACCAGGATGAACCTATGACCTAAGTTGACCCAATCAGATTGGAAAGAAGGGCTTATAGTTTCTTCCTTTTCTTTCTTTTTTCCTTTTTTTCTCTCTTCCTTCCTCCCTCCCTCCCTCCCTCCCTTCCTTCTTTTCTGTCTTTCTTTCCTGCTGGACATGAACAAGGAAGCATGAAGTCCCAGCTGTCACAGACAGTCATCTTGCTTCTATGAGGGGAACACATTTTAGAATTAAAAATGGCAAAGCAGAGATATAGAAATAAACTAAATTCTTGAGGACTCCATTAAGCTGTTGTTCATTCCACCTGAAACCCACTTTACCCTTGAGACTACTAGAAATAAAAGAAAATAAAAAACATTATTGTTTATTTTCATTTGAGTTGAGGTTTTCTGCTATTGACAGCCGAAAGAATCTCAAGTGACAGAATAATTTACCTAAACTCTTAAAAATAGCATTATATATTCACTTTATCTTTTCCTCGCAATTTCGACTGGTGTACTTCTAATATATTTGTGATCATTCAGGCACACTAATGCCAAATTATGTACCAAATATAATCTAGCCAAGTTATGACTAAAACTTCCAGGGCCCAAGATACAGATCACATACGACAGTCCTTCAAGATATTCCATGCCCTTATGGTACTGACTGTATATTTTTAATCTCCCAATCAAGGAGATCCAACATTCATAGCACCCCATATCCCTCCATTTTGCCACATTCCTCTAGTATCACCACAATTATTCTCTCACCTGAATGCTCTTCCAGCTGGTTTCCCTGCTGTGGCTTCTAAAATATATACTTCCCATAGAAGCCAGAATAGCCTTCTTAAAACATAAACCAGATTATACCGATACAAGAGACCATAGCGTTTATTTCCCAGTCTTGAAGGGATGAAGTGAAAAAATCAGCAGAAACCAGCAGATGGCCAAGAAAGTGATCCCTAGCTATCCTCATTGCTCATTAGCATAACACGCTCCCACCAGTGCCAGGACAGTTTACAAACGCCAGGCAATTACCTGGAAGTTACTGACCCTTTCTGTGGCATTGACCCAAAAGTTACTGTTCCTTTCCTAGAAAGTTCTAAATAACTCACCCCTCAATTTGCATTAACCCTCCCCTTAATTTGCATGTAATTGAAAGTAGGTGTGAGTATAAAGAGAGTATAAAATATAAATCACCCATACTAAAATTGCTTCTCGGTCAACTAAGTATCACTTCTGTGCAACATTTCTTAACATCTTACAAGTTTCTTGTTTGTCTACTGTCTCAGCTGCCCACAAGAATAAATAAATGAAAGCATTCCTGCTTCCATAGAAATCTTGGACCCTTGATACAAGCACTGATTTGTGTTTAGTTCATTGGACTATAAAGAGTTTTAAAATCTCAACTGTCACCTGGACTAGGTCTAATGCATGTACTAGCAACAAAATCAGATATTATTGGGAAATTATGTAAGCCTAAATGATCATGAAAAATGTATCTGGCTCTATGATGAGCAAAAGAAAAAACTATAAACCATAAACTATCTTATTTTTATCTCTTGAAGTCATTAGCTTTAAGTCAAAAAGACTAATGAAATAAAACAACTTCAAACGCTAACCTACATGCAAACTGTGTTTACCAACTGGAATTATTGTTGACCAATGGTATTTGAAAGTCACTAACAAAAATGATGTGACAGTTCTCAAATGAGCAGAAAGTACAGCAACCATGAAGAGGAAGAGCTGATAAAACTCTGAGAAAACATGTGGATTTGAGTCACAGAACATTGCACTGGTCTCACTGTCTTCTTGAAGGTCAATCAGAATAGATTCGTACAATGAAAGAGCATTTAGTAAGTTATGGGTCATGGGCCATATCCTTGCAGGTCACTAGTTTATTAATTTCAAAAACAGCACAGTGTTTTGTGCAACTAAGTACACTGTCTACCTGCACAGACTCTAAAAAATGTTTAAGTCCACTAATAGCTTTCATGGTTATCTCCAGCATTTTCTTTCTTTCTCTGCTTAGTTACTCACTTTGGAAGGGAAGGAGACCAAAGGATAACCTCTGACAAGTAGTATCGTTTTTTTTGCTGGTAGAAAGGCACAAAAGTCAGAGATCCATAAGGCTATTTTTTCACCAGCACCCCAAGTTAAAGAAAGAATAAGAATTGTTTCTGAGCAGATGTTCTCTCCAGTGGAACTTGCCAGAACAAAGTTTCTACTGTTAAGAAAAAAATAAAACACACATTTTAATGTATTTCTCTTAACGTCTCATTTTCAGTGCTGTCCAAACAAAAACCTGGCTACAGGTTCAGACTTACTGAAACAAGTCAATGAAATCTGCTTGGAATTCATAGTTTTACCATAAAGCGCCCGATTTTAGAAAAATGGTTCTGCACATTAGGTTAATACATTAAGTTAGTTGTTTTCTGCAATAGGATTATTGTAGATACCTAAAAACAGAAGTTTGGCAGCCTAGAATTCCTTACACCAAGGGTACGAAATGCCGAATATAAAATCCAATTTCCATCTGCTTACTTGAATATCTATTTTGACCAGGTATGTAAAAGACATGTACTTGCTGAAAATGCTGTCTTTTACGCTCACCACTCACTTCATGCTGCTTAAATATTCATCTTTAATGAACTCACCTGGAAACTAATTCACTTTGAAAGCAAATATTTACCAAAAAATTTTGAGGCCAATAGATGAGTATTATAGAAAAATTACATGTGCTCTCAAGGCACATTTTGAGCCTAATATACCTTTAAAATACCTCTCTTTTTCTATTAAAATATTATGACAAGATGTTCTACTGTTGGAAAACACCCCAGTCCCCTCCTCTATTTGTCTGTTCTATTTTTCACTAATTTCAATGAATACAATAAGTTTTTTATTTTGAATTTGTTTTAAACAAACTAGTATAGGGCAAAAAATGAGCAAATGAAAACTATGTGGTTAGCTGCCTGAGGCAATTGCTTGTAACTGTGATAGTGTCTAACTGCATAAAAATTTGCTATGAATAAGAAAAAAATAAATCTGACTCTAAGTAGTTTTAAAAATCCATTTGAATTCATCAAGGAGAATAGGAAATATATTTTCTTTTCCAAATCCGTCTCAATTGAATTAAAAACTCTTTGAGGGCAGGAAGCAGCTCAGACTGGTGGGTAGAACCTTGGAAATTTGAAATCAGACCAATCAGGATAGTAGCCCAGGTATTTAAACCACTGTGTGACCTCTGCCAGGTTTCTTATTCTCTCTAGGCTTGAATTTCCCGACTGTAAGATAAGGATAATAATATCTACTTCATAGGATTGGGGTGTGAATTAAAGATCTGAGCATCTGACTCATGGTATGCTCCAAGTCAGTATTAGCTCTCTGATACTTCCCAAAACACCCAGCTCAGGTATTTACATACTGGATACTCAATGACTGTTTCCGGAATGAAATAAAATTAAACGCTATTTCCACTCTATAAAATACCTTTTATTTATATAAGAAATAAATCACAATTAATAGGACTTTTGCCAACTTTTTATTCTTCTAAACTTGAGATAGGTTCTACTTTCTCATTTGTACATATCCTATCTTACTCCTCACCCCTAAACCAAAATGTAAAATTTGTGCATGATTAGAATCTACTTAAATGTATGAAAAGTCACACTTTAAATATCCAAACTTTTCCTGAGTTTTGTCAGGAAAATAAAGTCAAAATCAACATTATGAGAAAAATGAATTAAATATACAAATTCAGGCTACACAAACAGAAGATGGAGCAATGAAGGTTTAGAAGATGATGGCCAAGGTATCTCTTAACTAGGAGGAAAAAGCAATTTATCTCTGGAAAGTTCAAGAAACTGACACAACCCAAGAAGTGGATCTTGTGGAAAATTCTAGAAACCATGTCCTTTGCCACAACCTAGAGAAAACATGGTCTGGGGAAGTCCAAGAAAGTACCAGAACCACTAACAGCTTGTGGAGAGGTCTGAAAATCAGCTGCACCTAACAATCAGGACAGTCCCAGGATAACAGCTTCCACTTCATTTGCACCTTCCAAATCCCACTAAGGCCCCTCTTGTGGGTGAATTCTAACCCAGCACCACTTAGGAATAAGAACATAGGGAAATACAGTCCTCAGCCTTAGACAGGGCTCTTGGTGGTGGTGCCACATTGAAAACAACCAACCTAGCACAATCCATGCAATACCTTTGTTAACCCATTGACTCAGCATCCATCTTACTACTAAAATCATCTTTAATTTCTACATAAAGACAATGACAACATCAGGCCTCCACCTAAACTAATGCAACCTATCATTTACACAACCAAAGACACACTAATCATCTGCCTCAACAAGGAGGCAAAGAGTCCACATGCCACTGTTAATTTCTTTCTAAATACAAAGCAAGATAAGCCCATCAACCAAAGGCAATATAGTACAAGGACTTAAGTGTCAAAAAGACCAAGGGTCAAATCTTAGCTCTTTTACTTGACCATTGTGTAACTTTGATAAATTACATAACTCTCTGATCCTTCATTTCTTCAAGAGAAAAATGAAAAAACCCTACCTTCTAAGACCACTGTAAACACTTACAATAATATTTGTGACAATTCTGTTTCATAGTAAGTGCTCAACAAGTATTAGCTTTTATCAATATCTATTTTAAGTGGCATGCATAGAGTAACATTTCTTGCTGATCATTTTTGGTCATGCAGTATATTACATTCATGTTTTCTCAACATTATATTAAACTATTTTCATACACAACTATGTATGTTTTTCTATTGCATACACTTCCTAAAACAAACATCAGCTGAAATTTCCTAATTTAAATGACCAATTTCTTGATCCTGCTTAGGTAAACAGATCTGTATAAAGATACAAAAGAGTGATTAAACAGTCAAGCATTAGCAGCAAACCCTAAAAAAAAGAAAGGTCAAAGAACTGAATTATATACAAGTTACCTGATCGGCTCCTAAATAATAGAAAATTTACTGTTTATCCAAAAGGACAGCAGTCCTATTTACCTAAATTATGCCAAGAGTGACTTCAGACAGGAATTAGCTTTTGCTTCTACAAAGATCTAACCCATGAGTTTGTAACTTTAATACTCTGACTTCACGTCAAAGGAGAAAAATCTCAACTCAATTATCCTACCAGAAAACACAAATTGGTTGCCACTGGCAGACTACAACACCACCATGAAAATTGTAACTGCAGAGAAAAGACAAAACAAAAAAGCCTCTGGAAGTCAGAATACTTAAGATGCATCTCTTCATAACTTGGAAGATTATTCTTTTTTCGGACAAAGCATACTGGAGTTTTTTAAATGTCTGTACTTCAACTCATCCATACTTATGATATAATACCCAAAAAGCAGCCAGCAACCCAAACCTTTAAGACTGCCAACCAGGAAAAATAACTTAGCACAACAATGATCTTTTTTAACCATAGATAATGTTATCTTGGGCCAAGCTTCCTAGATAGACTTGGATTGAAACAGCTCTTTACCCTGGGGCTACTAACTATATAACATGGATATTGAGAGGAAAAGGGCAAAAAGAAAAAATGCAGATGAATAAAATTAATTCTTAAAATACCTGAAATTTTGAATAAATGGGGACATGGACTTCTTGAATGGTAGTTCTGTAAATTAAGACAAGTCATTTCTTGCTATGTGTGCAAAAATCCTAGAAGTTGTGGGATGCTTAAAATTATGTTTATGACTCCAAAACTCAAGTGTGCATGCCAAACATAGGTTGTAGGGACAGATCTCAACTAATCTCTGTACAGCATTTGGCTGTAACATCAAAATAATAGGACCTAAAAGAAAAACAACATTAAAGGACTACTATCCAAAATCCAAACAACTTTGTAACTAGAGTACTAATAAAAGAATAACTGGAGCCTCTGGAGTTCCAGTAGCTCAGTTTGGTTACAGGCTACTTCAAAGGATATTTAAAATGCCGGAAACCAATACAGCGGGGAAGTTGGCTTGAGGGCCCTGAGAAAATGCATAGAATAGAGTTCTGATTCAGTGGGGCTCCTGATGAGGTAGCAGAGGAATAAATACAACCCGCTTCAAGTTAAGCTGAAGCCTAAGTACCCATTTTAAATTGCCCTAAAATAGAGCTGAAAGGTCTTCTGCCTGTGCAACTGCCATGTTGAAGACCTTTGTTCTGCCTGCAGAAGGTTGTAATCCAGTCCTGCTATTCTGACTCCTTTTGACTAAAAACAAATGACATGGAAACCAACACAGCTTCCATGCTATACTGGCATGATTTTAATGTCACATATTTGCCAATCTCATATGAGCTATTTGCCTAAGATTCAATTAGACTTTAAGAAAGCGTATTATATCATTGACTTGTCCCAACCTCATGACTCACAAAAACCTCTTGTCCTTTTCGTGTAAATTAATGTTAAGGCACATCTTGTCTGCTGCATACTTGTGCAGTGGATCTTTAGATTCATTGTGGCGCTTTAGGTTAACTGCTATTACATTTCATCTTGTTAAACCTGGTCACTTATTTTACCTGAGTCTGATCTCGATTCTGCCTTCCAATATATTAGCTAAAGTTCCAAAGTCCATGTTACCTCTTTACTTCCCAAGCCCACCAACAGTGTTGAGTAGGTATAATCTCAAACATTTGCTGCACGTAACCAGCTACTTCCTGAGAGTCACAAATATTGATTGCTTTTCTTAGATACAAACTATCATTCAAAACTTCATAAATTCTCCTGAGTATATTACCATGCTGACATTTTTCTTTTTGTCCACAAAGATAATGCTCTGTATAACATAACAGACAAATGTATCTGTCTGATAAATCAGTTTCTGATATACATTTTCCTAATCAATCAGCCTAGAAGCTTTATTCAATAAAGAAATTTGGAAAATGTGAAAAGCCTTGTTCTATGTGATTTAATAATAACTCACTGCAAGCGCTTCAGCTTTCTCAAAGAGTTCAAAAGATACCTTTTAATTAATCTGTTAGAGCATTTTGTTCCAAACAGACAATCAAGTTCATCAATCTGTATCAAAATATTTTTATTAATTCAGAATTTTGATAACATTTTGGCAGCATTTGCCCATTTCTCATTTTTCAGCACCTTTATCTTCATCCCAGGCATTTTAAAAGTGCCAAAAGAAGTGAAGAAGCTCATTGCTACATTTTCTGTTCAAGAGGAAAGGTAGAAACCAAAGAGAACTATTTGAGTATGGAATTCCCTTCCATATTCATACACCCTGGATTCAACATTGCAATATAATGAAAAATTAAAATGGATTGGACTTGAAGATTTGAGGTATATTTCTAACAAAAGAGAAATAGGTAATGAGACATCTCATGCTTAGCCCATAGGATGGCATTATTTTTCACAATCCACTAACCAAATATCTCCATATCGGATAAGGTAAGTCCTCTCACCTAGTTATTCATCTTCAGTATTGCCTGGGCTATCTTTGGTCTCTTGCCTTTCGCACAAATTTTAGAGTTATCCTAACAATATAGTTACCCACACATATGTGCAAGCACATAAAGAAGTGATAGAATTTTGATTGGGATGGCACTGAACCTAATCAATTTGGGGAGAATTGAAATATTGAAGAGATTATAGCTTTCTATTTATTAGATCCTTTTTAAATTTTTCTCAATAATGGGTTGTAGTTTCCTGTATGGAGGTCTTGCACAACTTTTAATAGACTTATTCCTGGTATTCAATATTTTATATTATTGTTCATGGCATTATTCTTAACTTCTACTCTTTCGTTTGTTTTTTCCAGAGTGTAAAATAAAACCGATTAAGCTGAAATACAATGACTTTGCTAAACTTAAAAATCAATTCTCATAATTTATCATTTGATTTTTGGATTTTTCTACCTAAAACTTAATATCATCTATAAATAATTATAATTTTGTTCATCTTTATAGCTTTTACTTCTTTTCACTGCCTTCTGGAAATAAAAACTTCCATTAACATGTTGAACAGTAAATTGGGCAAGCTTTACTTGTGCCTAATCTCAAAGGCAAAGTTCTTACTATTTTACTTTTATATAAAATGTTAGCTGGTGGATTTGGGATAACTATTGTTTATCAGATTGTGGATTTTTTTCTATATAAACTTCTATCTATACTAAGAATTTTTAATCATAAATTTTCTCAAATTATTTTATATATTTATAATATTTTTGTTTTTGTTCTTTTAATGTGATGCACTACATTGGTTTATGATCAAATTTTAAACTAATCTCGCATTCCTAGAACATAAAAAAACCGTGGTGTAATATATTGTTAGATTTGGTTAGGGATTATTTTGTTTAGGAGTTTTGGACCGTTGTTAACATGTGAGATTGTCCTGTAATTTTTCTTCCTTTGTCTGGTTTTAAAATCAAGGTTTGGAGAACATCATAAAATGAGATGGCCAATTGTTCCCCTATTACTATTTTTTGAAAGAATTTGTAAATGATTGCCATTAAGTCTTAACAGAACTCAATAGTGAAGCTATGTGAGCCTGAAGTTATCTTTGAACAAAGTATTTAAATATGAACCAATTATTTAATACTTAAAGAACCATTTATATACTCTACTTTTTTAGGGCCAGTTTGGTAAATTTTTTTCTAGAAATAGGTTCATTTCTTCTAAATTTCCAAGTTTATTGGACTTGGGTTGTTCAAAATGTCTTATCTTTCTCATCTCTATCAGTTCTATGGTTATTTACTGACATTATGTGTGCCTTCTCTATTTTTTCCTCATCTTTCGTCCCAGGAGCTTACCAACTTTATTAATCCTTCAAAATAACTAATTATTGGCTTTGTCTTTTCTTCTATCTTTGATGTCTAATTAATGTTATCTTTCTGATTTTCTTCAGTTTCTACCATCTTTGTATTTCACTTTCTGTTCTTTTTCTAACTTCTTGAGATGGACACATAAATTTCTTTTCTGAAATATTTAGTTAAGGCTCTAAATGTTCCTCTAAGGACAACTTTATTTATAACTACTTTATTTATGCAATATTTCAGAATAATTTTATCATCGTATCATTAATTTTTAAATATATGGGATTTTAACTGCACTGTGACCAGAGAATCTGTACTTTTCAATTTTGTGATTATGCTAATGACTAAGAGTGTTGGGTTTGCTGACCTTGTCTTAACATCAACAATGACAACAACATATATATGTATGCAAATATATATGTAAATATATATATATATACTCTCTTTTCTTGAGGAAGCTCATCCTGAGTCTCTTCTGTTTCATTTCCTGGTTCTAACGAAGTTGTTTTACTCATGATTCTCCTCCACTTTGAGAACTCCTCATTCCTCTGGCCCAGCACTGTCTGATGGAACTTTATGTGATGACAGAAATGTTCTGTATCTCCACTGTCCAATACAGTAGCCAGTAGTCACGTGTGGCTATTGAGTGCTTGAAATGTGATTAGTGTAACTGAGAAACAGTTTTTATATTTGAGTTATGTTTAATTAACTAAATTTATAACTAAGCAACCAAAGTGAGTAGAAGCTACCATATTGAACAGCACAAGTGGAATCAACCCATTCTTTCTCTGTTAGTTAGGATGCAGTCAGAAAGAAGCTATTTGAACAGAAAGAAAGGAACATAAATAGTCGTTAACTAAGTATATGTTTTGTTAACTAGAGAAAAAGGGAGAATCTAAGGCATCACAGAAGTAGCAACTAGGGGAAGCAACTATCATCTCTAGAGCTGAGGGAAGAAAATAAAGAGTCTGGAATATTAAACTTAGAAGCTTGGGGAAGAGGCCCACGAAGCTGGAGCAGACCTCTGAAAGGGAAATGAGGGTGGGCAGGAGAGGGTCACACTGATATGTGTAAACTGTACACTACAACCTGTATTCAGTTGTCACATCCTGAAAGAATTGCTGCTGCCAAGCTGAAGGAATGTTGCTGATGCCCCACTGATAGACTTTTACTCTCACAGGAACCAAGTGGAAGGAGCTGGTTTGTCATCTGCCTCCAGTCTTGCTGCCTCCCTCTTTCCCCCTCCCCCCTCCACTGGCTGAGTCTAACAGGAAGCATTTCACAAAGCAAAAAGGTGGCTTTCAGAGTACAGGCCCAGGCACCGTGAAGCCAATCACAGAAGGGTGTGTTCAAAGTTAAGAACCAAAAACCAACTGATATGGTTTGACTGTGTCCCCACCCAAATCTCATCTTGAATTGTAGTTCCCATAATTCCCATGTGTCGTGGGAGGGACCCAGTGGGAGGTAATTGGATTGTGGAGACGGTTATTCCCACGCTGCTATTCTCACAATAGTGAGTGACTTCTCATGAGATCTGATGATTTTATAAGGGGCTTTTCCCTGTTTTTCTTAGCATTTCTCCCTCTTGCCATCATGTGAAGAAGGACGTGCTTGCTACCCTTCCACCATGACTATAAGTTTCCTGTGGCCTCCCCAGCCTTGAAGAACTGTGAGTCAATTAAACCTCTTTGCTTTATAAATTACCCAGTCTTAGGTGTGTCTTTATTAGCAGCATGAGAATGGACTGATACACCGGCATACACTCTTATCTGTTTTTCCATTCTCCTCTCCTCTCTTGCTTTCCCCAAGCCCAATCTTACTTGCTCCCTAAGAGAAAAAACATACCTCTGAGAACCTCCCAGCACCTCCAGCACTGATCCACAGTTTCTTAGATCTTTGGTTCAACTTCAGTGGGAGACAAGGGAGAGAAATAATCTCTCAATGGATGAGTGAAAAAAAGAAGAGAATCCACAAAGAATAATCTGATGTAAAGATATAACTCTACCATGCTGTTTTCATATTTTGATAAAGACACTGGAAGAAAGACATAATTTTCTACTAAAAGATAAACGAGCAAGTATAATGATAAGTGTAGTGAAGTCGCAGAAACAAGTAGGGACTGTGGAGGACACATGCCTGTCTAAAGAGGGCAGCAGCCAGCCAGCCAGCCTGGGACTGCAGTGCGGTAATGTGAATCCAGTGTTCCCAGATCTCCTAATTTTTTGAGAGATGCCAGAAATCTGGATTTTTATGTGAAAGCATCCAATTTCAAAATGTTGGCTCAGAAAAATTTTAAACATTGTACCAGCCAAATGAAACACTGCGATGGGCCAAATCCAGCCTGTGGGCCATGGTTTGGGACTTCTGCAGTGCAGCACGTGGACAAAAGGGGCTCTGTGGCAATGATGTATGGACCTCAAGTATCCCATCACATGACCCATCGGCAAGAACAGACTAGTTTAACATTAGACGACAACCCTAGTTTTAATGCAACGTTGGTTACTTGGGATGGGTTTCTTGTTGTTGCTGTTTTTGTTGTTTCTCTCTTTTTGTTATTGTCATTGATGACGTTAGGACAAAGTCCGTCTAACCTAGCATTGTCAGCCACTACCACGATCACTCACTTCAATGTGGAATTAATTTAAAATGAACACTTTGGAGGAAATAAACTGTATAAATGAAATGTATAATCATTATTCTGAGGGTTTGGCATTTATGTCAAGAGAACGGGCATCTCTTTAGTTTGTAACAGCAAGAGTCCATCAGTGGGGCATCTAGTTGAATATGCAAACTGAAGGCAAATTGAAATAGACTAACACTGATATATATACATATATATGCATTGTACATATAGTATTCTCATATACAAAGCCTCATTGTCTTTGGCGGAAACTTTTGTACAGCTCTATTACAAAACAATAAAGTATATTGCAAAATAAAATGTGTAGACATTAAAACTGGAATTAGAAGCTTTATGATATGTGTTTATATTTGTCAAATCTTTTAGTAAGTTCTTTGATGCTTGATTCTTTCATTTGTTTGAGTATCAGAAAATATTTTTCCCATATGGAAGTTTTACACATATTCCTAAGCCACATGGAACAGACACTTTGACTCGCATGCAAAAGATTTGTGGTCTTTGCAAAGCCATTATAATTTCTCTTTTGGTACAATTGAAACCATAAACAAATATATGTACATGCATTGTATAAATTGTGTCATATGTTTCTGGATATCTTACTTGCTCTTATTCAAGAAAAATAAATCACTACATAGGTCCACACTTTAAAGGAGCAGTGGATTTTATCAATCACAATATTTCTCTTTCTTCTTTCTCTACCTTCACCCAATTCAAATTAGCACTTTATTTACACTACCATCAACCACCTGTACTACAGTTTATTCTTATAAAATAGGGATAGTGCAGAGTATTGAAAGCATGATGTTTTTCTTCCTAAAACTTTGCCTTTTAAAAAATATATACATTTTGTAAGCTAAAGAGAAAAGATAATCACTCTACTAGAATTCTAGCAGACCATACCTTCAGGTCCTTCTCTATATGTGCTACATTTGTAATAATTCCTGCATGCTTCAGTCTCTAACAATAATTATTTCACAGGTTGAAATGCTCAGAAAGGAAAATAAAGTAGACCTTTAGATTACAATAGCATTACCATATGATTAATAAATGCTAGTTTTTGATACTCAAGAGGGGTAGATTTTGTTCAGAAGATTACTTTGGTTTTAAAAATTAATATTTATTATAAGTTAAAAGTTTGTAAGACTAATTCATTCCTAAGCTTTTCAATTCAACTTACAAATCTTACTCCATTTATAGCTCCAGTTACTTTTAAAGAGGCTTATAGGCCAGGCACAGTGTTTCATGCCTGTAATCCCAACACTTTGGGAGGCCAAAGCGGGAGATCACTTGAGCCTAGGAGTTCAGCATCAGCTTGGGCAACATGGCGAGTCCTCATCTCTACTAAACATTTAAAAAAAAATTAGCCAGGAGTGGTGGCATGCACCTATGGTCTCAGCTACTCAGGATCTCTTGAGTCTGGGAGGTTGAGGCTGTGGTGAGACGTCGTGATCTCATCACTGCACTCCAGCCTGGGTGACAGAGAGAGACCCTATTCCAAAAGTAAACAAATACAAACAAAAAGATTAATTTATAAACACATTTGAAAATTTAGTTATTTATATTTCTTTAAATATTTTAAGTTGCATTTATACATTTGGGTACTTCATTGTCCATTAAAAAAAAATAACCTTTCCAACTGCTTATGTAATTCTTCTCTATAAAATAAACTTATAAATATGAGGGACATCAATTTCTCTTACATTTTCTAATATTATTGATAAACTTCTGTCTTTGACCTTGAAATCACAGTTGTAAATTGATTATGCATGATGCATATTTTAAATTAGAATCTAGTTCTAACATTGCAAATGGTCCTCAACTTAGGACCTACGTTGTTCCCTCATGTCCCTGGACTTTTGAGTTTGTTCCCATTTGTCTTGGCTTTGAAAGGAAGCAGATTGGAAGTTACATTTCTTCTTACTCTGTCTCCCATTTATCTTTTTTTCAGTATTTAGGAAAATGTGTGACTTTGGTGAGAAATTTACAGAATTTATTTTCTCATTTAATTATTTGATTCCCTTTGCAGTATACATTTAAGATTCTTTAAAGTAGTTGTCTGTTCAATTTTTACTGTACACCTAATACTGGAAAAGGAGTTTAGGTTGTTAATACATGCCTTTGGAGACTCCAACATGCAAACAAGAAAAAATACACTTCTGGCAATGTGGTCTTCTTCATTTTGGCAGATAAATAGACTTAGGCACTTTTAGAATATCAGACTAGTTTCACACCATGTTGAAGAGAGACATGAATGATTAGATGATTAGATCTACTACTGGAAACAGTTAAGAATCTGTCCTCCACTTAATCATTGATAACAGAGGAAGGCAGGTTTTCCTATAGATTTGTAATATATTTGCCTAGATTGGAGCAAAAGGTAGAAGGGTAATAAATAGCTTAGCAGTTTCTTTTTCAGAATTAGGTATCTCTTGATATATATAAATCCTGTTTAACCACTCATCTAACCATAATGTGTTCTCAGGAGAGACTAGAAAATATAGTCATTAGTTCTTATCTGGTCAGTTGGGCTCACTATACAAAAATGAGAAAGAGAAATTCACTTCAGAGATTTCTATATTATGGGAACAAATAGAAAAAACTAGCTGTTATGCAGTAATCTGAAAGTA
Source organism: Theropithecus gelada (assembly GCF_003255815.1). Lineage (NCBI taxonomy): Eukaryota > Metazoa > Chordata > Mammalia > Primates > Cercopithecidae > Theropithecus > Theropithecus gelada. Next base: position 34,274,956 of record NC_037670.1, on the reverse strand, counting down.
TTTTTTCTTCAAAGAAACAGAAGTCATGAGGTATGGAGCCCAGGACAACAGAATTTGGAATCACAAAACCCTGGCTCAAATGTCGGCTCTATCACCTAGCTATGCAACTTTGTAAAGACCTAATCATCTTGTTCATAAAGGATAATAATTTTCCTGTAGACTTGTTATTAGAAATAAAGATTATATATATATATATATATATATATATATATATATATATATAATGTCTCAGAGTAGGTCCTGATGAAATATATGCTCTTATTTTACATAATTTTTAAATTGCTATTTCTCCCTGTGCAAACTGTATCTCATTGCCATGAACTCATGGAATATATAAACATGTGTTGTTTTGACAGATTTTTACTCCAATGACGTGCTTTGCTAAAAAATATATAATCCACCATCAGGTTTCTGGGTTAAAGTGAAATGAGAAGCCATAATTTGTGTTTCTTTGATGAAAGAATTAGAATATGGGGGAAAAAAAAGTATTCTAAACCAAAACTATGAGATTGGGGGAAAGAGAGAATAAAGAAGCAAATATTACAGCAGACTGTCATTCACTCTCAAGAATGTGTCGAATACACATTTTGCTTCTGAAATCTGGAATCTTCCTGTTCTAGGTGGAAATTAGACTGCTTTTCTAGGAGTATTTATGTTGTTTCATGATGTGATTATTTCACATTGCATGCCTCTATCAAAACAGCTCATGTAACTCATAAAATATACACCTACTATGCACCTACAAAAGTTAAAAATTTTTAAAAAGTTACAAAAGTAAAAAAGGGTGAAATTCACTTAAAAACACTATTCTAGAGGCAACAACAGAGGGGTTAAGCAAACAAGTTCTGAAATCCGTCTTCCCATTGGTATGGCCTCCTAGCTGTGGGATCTGAGTTACGAATGTGTGATCCTTTGTGATCCTTCAAGTAAGGTTAATAATAATCACTACCCTCATAGAGTTGTTGGGAGTATTCAATGAATTAATACATGGAAAGTGTTGAGGATGGCACCTGGCATATACTAATATTTATTAAGTATTCATTGTTATTATTGCTAATCAACCCAACAGCAAATGAGAAAAAACTCATACTCTGTCTGGGAGACACAGAAGTCCTTTGGGGGAAAATTTAGAATCAAGAACAATCCTGAGAGTGTTCTAGGTCCTGGTCAAATCTTGTTAGAAGCCAATTTTCCCCTTCTTTTCAGCATTTTTAACCAGGTTAAGTCAAATTAGAACAAACACTAAAGATAACCTCCAATAAGGCACTACAGACATCTTGAAATCCAAGAGAAGAGTGGAAAAAGGAATTTAGAGTACCATATTTTATCCCAGTTTTGCTGTGCTGTTATTAGATGCATTTTTCAGCTTTTGCTGTAATAATCCTGTATAAGAAGCAATACCAAAATCTCATTGGCTTATAACAACTGAAATTAGTTTGTCACACATGGATCTGTGACGTAGCCACGGTGACTACGCTCCAGGCTATATACGTGGTTCCTGTTCCTCAGTCTAAGACTTATAACATTTCTCACAGGCTGATGGAGCTGTAGCCACCTAAAGAAGTTTTTATCATGGCAGAGGGAACACAAGAGAAAAAAACCAATGACATAAACAAATTGAAAACCTTATTTGAACAGGAAGTAGGTCACTTCTGCTCACATTTCATTGACCAAAATAAATCACATGACCAGATCCAATAGCTATGTAACAAGGAAGTACATGCCTCCTGTGCTGGCATGGTCAAGGGCAGTATTTGCTGAACAATAATACAATCGATCACACTTGCCAAACTACTAGGTTCCATCAAATTCAAGACATATACTGACCACTTCAATTAACCTTATATTAGTGATATAGGTCTCAAATGTTGAAGAGCATCAAAATCACCTGGGAAATTGTTAAAAATATAAATGACTTGGCCTTCCCACAGTGATACTAATGTAATGCATTTGAGGATGAGACCTAGGATCTGTATTGTCACCAATCTCATCAGTAATCCCACCATACACCAAAGTTTGAGAACCACTGGTTTGCAGAAAGCTATGCCTAGAGATTAGGACAAGTCACTATTGAGAAAGGGTGCCTACTTTTTCCGACTTGCTGTCCCAGGGAAGAAGGAAGGATGATACAACAACATTCCCACTTGCAGAAAGAAGAGAATAAACTGGGCCAGACGCGGTGGCTCATGCCTGTAATCCAGCACTTTGGGAGGCCAAGGTGGGCCAATCACTTGAGGTCAGGAGTTCGAGATCATCCTGATCAACATGGTGAAACCCTGTCTTTGCCAAAAATACAAAAATTAGCCAGATGTGGTGGTACACGCATGTAGTCCCAGCAACTCGGGAGACTGAAGCAGGAGAATCTCTTGAACCCAAGAGGCGGAGGCTGCAGTGAGCTGAGATCACACCGCTGCACTCCAGCCTGGGTGACAGAGTGCGATTCAAAAAAAGAAGAGAATAAACTGGAGTTTCTGATGGATTGGATGTTGGCTCCCAATTCTTTCCCCTCTGTGTTTTCATGTCTTTGCAATTTGACTATGTAGTTCCTCCCACTGTTTCCCCACCTTGTGGTTAGACTTAGCCATGTGACTCCCTTGGCCAATGAGATGTGGGTGAAGTAACAGAGTGCCATTTCCAAGCTTAAACCATGTTCCTGCTTACCCTCTTGAACTCTACTTTGAGAACAGCTTTTCCTGCTAGCTGCTGCCAGTCCAGACAGGACCCCAGAGTTAATATACATTGACCAGCCTAAGCCCAAACAAGAAGCCAAGCTCAGCTGGACCCAACTTGAATCAGAGTTGCCTAGCCAAGACCAGTTAGATCAATCCATCTCCATATGAAATCCATACACATGAAAGAAAAACTAATTGCAATTTTGAGCCAATGGATTTTGGGGTGACTTGCCACTCAGCAAAAGCTAACTCATACCCTTTCCCCAATTTTAGCATTATTTGGGTAGCAGGAGTGGGAACTCATGCTCCCCACATTGAAAAGAAGCTCAGACTTTAAGCAAAATAATTTTCCTAATTTTATGAAACATTAAGGATATATACTACTAGGAAGTATTTTCATCTGAATTCATAGTGTGTCATTTATTTGAAAACACCTGAAGAACCAAGCATATGAATGCAGAAGAGTGAAATAAGAGAAAATAGGAATATTTAGGTCATATAACGGCATCATTTTTTTTTTTCAAAATAGAAACAGATTGTTGTACAGAATCCAGCAATCCTGGTGGAAATACTCTGCAATGGAAGCATGTTTTCCATTAACTTAAATACTGTGTTAACCTCAATCAAAAATACACTTTCTTAAACTGAATACAGAATTTATAGTTTTGAGAAACAGAGCCTACAGTCTAAATGGGCAAAGGAACGGATGCAAATGACTCTGTCCCACATGATTAAAAATATTCTTAGTTTTATTTTGTAAAAATGAGATTAAAACCTAAAATAGAATTTATTCTGTCACCCAACCAAACACTTTAGCCATGTGTGATATCTTTTACATCTCCAGAGTCCATTTTCTTTTCTCACTGCTGTGTACTGTCTTGAGGCCATAAGGACATGGTTTCTCTCTATTGAATAAAACTACTCAAGAAAAACTTCTCACACACAGACAGCCACTATCATCTCAAGACTCTTGGAGGCTGATATTGCAAGGCAGATCTTTCTACTAAGCTAGTGAGTCTGAGAAGTATCGTCAGAGCTTTGTCCCGTTAGAAAGTGTATTAGTCCATTTTCACACTGCTACAAAGAACTTCCCTGAGACTGGGTAATTTATAAAGCAAAGAGGTTTAATTGACTCACAGTTCCACATGACTGGGGAGGCCTCAGGAAACTTACAGCTGTGGCAAAAAGCTAAGGAGGTATGTCTTATATGGCAGCAGGCAAGAGAGGGCATGTGAAAAAGGAACTGTAGAATGCTTATAAAACTGTCAGACCTTGGTGTGAACTCCCTCACTATCACAAGACAGCATGGGGGGAACCACCCCCATGATCCAATCACCTCCCACCAAGTCCTTCCTTCAACACATGGGGATTATAGAGATGATTACAATTTCAGATGAAATTTGGGTGGGGACACAGAGCCAAACCATATCAAAGAAAGTGATGCAACAGGTAACATATTGTACATCTGAGTTGCACTCTGGGCTTTTGGGCTTAGTGGGAGTGTCTTGCTATAAAGAAGAAAGATGTATTGTATGGAACAAGGAGGAGCAGGAGCCTTCTGGGAAGGGCTCAGGCCTCAGAGACTGCAGCCAGGTTTGGATCTTGCCTGTGATCCATATATTTCTCCTGCACTTCACTTTTGCCTTTTGAGGGACCAAGCAGATGTGGAAACTGTTAATCACATCTTCGAAAGAAAGTGAGAACAGGCAGTGGCGGGAGAGAAGCAGTGCACTGGAGGAAGAAAGAGTAAAGGTCCAAATAAATCCTGTCTGAAAACCCAAGGTCATAAAGTGGGCTCTAATCATGAGAGGAAGATTTCAGGTTAACACTACCATGCATCCTCCCTTTGCAGGCAACCTCTTCCTCTGGCTACTAGAAAAGGAAGACTCCTCTTCATATCCAGCCTTAAAGGTGAGCAACGACCAACTCGGTATTCATTGGACATGAAATCAAACATTTCTGGGACTAGATGAAGTTATTTCCCAGCCCAAAAGACTATGCTGATAAATACAACCTGGATTACTGGCTGTGGTAGGAGTGGGGTGGGCAAATAACCTGGTGTTTATAATGTGTTTAGAAGACTCAGAGTGCTTGATGCTATTTCCCAAAAGGCTGAGTTTAGTATAGCAATGCCAGGGATATCATCATTCCATAAATCTCGTTTACACCCTTAGTCACTAGAATCTTGGCTTTTTTATTACATCTGACAGTTGCTTCCACAATCATAAACATGATCCTCTGAATCATTTCCACTCTTTGAAAATGTTAGTTTTAATGTCACACGTAAATTCTGCCATAGCACTACCATCATAATTTAATTTGCAAAACCTTTAAGCCAATATATGGTCTTCCCTATCATTTCACTGGAAAACAGAAAATTGCGAAATTCTGTGACTTATTCATTTTACAGTGGTGCAGAATAACTCAAGACCCATCTATCACATGACCAGTCATAGCCATTTTTAAAGTACACGCTGTTTTTCCATCACCAGAGCACATTAGATAGCAGGCCCTTCTGCAAAGCAAACTCCCAAAAAAAGAAACATAAGCTTAAATAGTTACCATTCTCATTAAACATTCGTCTATTTCTCTTTTCACTTGAAAAAAATGTTAAATCATTTGGAACTTCCCTTTGCTGAGTCCTGTCCTCCACAGAGGCTTGTTCTCTGTCTCTTTCTCACCCCCCGTCTCCCTCAGGTCAACAACTGCCCCAAGTACCAATTGATAAGGGATACTGCCTATCACTAGGGTGTTAAATTTCCACTGGAAATTTAAGATGGGGAAAATGGTATTGACCATAATATTTTCCAAGGAGAGGACTGCATATGTTTACAAGGAGAGCTTTAAGTCATTTGTAGCCAAAAAGACTCTTGAAGTGAATCCTAGAACTGCAAATCAATGTTTGCTCCTCTGCCTGTCAGAAATGTGCAAGGCTCCTGTTTGGTAGAAAAGAACATGCAAGTTTTGGGGCCTGAGTTGAATTTCTCTATTTATACAGAAGAGAGCGGGCTCTCCAGGAGGTGGTCTTTCTCCTCTTGTTCCCCAGTGTACACCCCTCCTTTAAATTAAATGTAGAGAGAATATTTAAAGACAATCGTTTAAGGTGGTGCTGTATTAGTAGGCTATCCAAGACACCTGTATGCCTCAAAACAACCAAATGCCCTGCTCTTTTTCTCTTCTAGACTCTGCTCTCTCTTTCCATTTTTCTTGACTTGTTTTAATTTAAAAATTGAAAATGTAATTCTTCCCTCACAGATGTGAGCTAAGTCTCAGTTCTTTTATCTCCCAATTTCTGATTCAACTAAGCAAACAAAAACTACCTTCCTTTTCTATTCTTCCTTCTACATGATAAATGCAAAAAGAAGGAAGGAAGAGAGACAGAAAGAAAATAAAAAGAGAGAAAGAAAGAAAAAGAAAGAGGAAAAGAAAGAAAAAGAAAGAAAGAGGAGAGAAAAAGAGAGAGGGAGGGAGGAAAGAAGGAAGGAAGGAAGCAAAGAAGGAAGGAAAGAAGGAGGGAAGGAAGGAAAGAGAAACAGGAAGGAAGGAAAGAAGGAAGGAAGGAAAGAAGGAAGGAAAGAAGGAGGGAAGGAAGGAAAGAGAAAGTGGAAGGAAAGAAAGAAGGAAGGAAGGAAGAAAGAAAGAAAGGAAGGAAGGAGGGAAGGAAGGAATGAAAGAAGGAAGGAGGGAAGGAAGGAAGGAAGGAAAGAAGGAAGGAAGGAAGGAGGGAAGGAGGGAAGCAGGGAAGGAGAGAGAGAAGGAGGGAGGGAGAGAAAGAAAAAGAAAGAGAAGAAAGGATGAAAGGGGGAAGAAAGAAAGATTGTCTAGAAAAATGCATGATAGTGTTTTAGCAATCATTTAAATGAATCATTCATAACTGTTTTCTCCAATCAGAAATTTGTCTGATGCAGAAAATTTAGAAGTATTTAAAGAAAATAAATTTGTCTGACACTATTTTTCTTTACATTGCTGAAAGTGGATTAAATTCTACTTTCTCACTCCAAAAATAAACTTCAGATAAATTTATATTCTCAGCAACAGTCTGAACTCAAACATTCAGCTCACATATAACCCACATATACGGTCATATGACTATATGACTTTAAACAGCTACGTAAGTGAAAAATTAAAATGAATAGTTTCTCTTGCATTATAATCAACAAAGCCCTTCAAGGTTTGAGGACAAAACATTTGTTAAAATTAACCACTCAGATAACTCGAGATGGTACTGTCAGAGGCGTTTGAACCAGAGCAGCTCCATCTTAAATAGAAGCTGGGTAAAATGAGGCTGAAACCTACTGGGCTGCATTCCCAGAGGGTTAACACATTCTAAGTCACAGAATGACATACGAAATCAGCAAAAGATACGGGTCACAAAGACCTTACTGATAAAACACGCTGCAGTAAAGAAGCCAGCCAAAACCCACCAAAAGCAAGATGGCGACAAGAGTGACCTCTGTCCTCACTGCTACACTCCCATTAGCACCATGACAGTTTACAGACGCCATGGCAATGTCAGGAAGTTACCCTATATGGTCTAAAAAGGGGAGGCATGAATAATCCACCCCTTGCTTAGCATATCATCAAGAAATAACTATAAAAAATTGGCAACCAGCAGCCCTCAGGACTGCTCTGTCCATGGAGTAGCCATTCTTTCATACTTTTCCTTTCGTAATAAACTCGCTTTCACTTTACTCTATGGACTTGTCCTGAATTCTTTCTTGCTCAAGATCCAAGAACCCTCTCTTGGAGTCTGGATCTGGACCCCCTTCTGGTAACAGTAGCCCTGGTCAAAGACTCTCAAAAGCATAACTCATTCAGAGGCAGGCAGACAGAATGAGTCTCCCAGGAAGCTTGTCCTGCTTCTCTGGAGTTGAATGGAAGGCTCACTTCATGATCTCACTCCTTGATTGTCCATCTGCATTAATTTTTTCTGGTTTTAATTCTTTCTGTCTCCAGATCTAAGCACTCACCTTAAGAACTCTTTGCTAGACCCACTATGTTAGTCCATTCCTGCTGCTATCACAAAATATCTTAGACTCAGTAAATTATAAATAACAGAAATGTATGTCCCACAGTTCTGGAAACTGGGAAGTCCCGGGTCAAGGTGCTGGCAAGTTCAGTATCTAGTGAAGGCCTGTTTCTCACAGATGGTGCTTTCTCTGTGTCCTCACATGGCCAAAAAGGCAAGGCAGCTCCCTTCAACCTCTTTTATAAGAGCATTAATCCCACCCATGAAAGTGGAGTCCTCATGACTTAATCACTTCCCAAAAGGCCCCACTCCTTAATACTATTGAATTGGGAGTTAGGTTTCAACACATGAATTTTGGGGGCACATCAACATTTAGATCATGGAACTCAGTAAATGAATGATTAATTAGCTACCTAAGGACCTAGGGGTTAAAACACATTGGTAAATTATAGTAAACTTATACTTAGTGTGTGATTTTAGCACAGTTACCAAGTGCTTCCAAACAACTGGCTTATTCATCCATGTCTTCCTCATATAAGACAGAACAAGTAAACTTATTCCTCTTTTATGTACAAGGATTACGGAAGTGAATAGCAACTTTTGCTGCTTTAAACAATATATTTACTCAAATATGATAAAAAAATGAAAAATGGATCAATCCCAAAAGATAATAAATGAATACATCTCAAGTTGGCAATTCACAAATTATGTCAGGCAGAGCACAGCCTGACTCATTACCCCCTCCCAGTGTCCCTATTTTGAAAAACTTGTGATCTAACTGTCATTAAGTGTTTTAAATATCTAAAGTGACTGCCAACAAGATTGTCAGCAGTAGGGCAGGATATCCATCACTGGCAACAAAAAGAGGGCAAGTTGAACACAAATGTTACAAGACAGAGACAGAACAAGGAACATTTTAACCTTGCTCAGGGCATGCCCTTAGAAACTATAAGGATTGATGATGCATCAAGATTAATTTGATGACTTGCATTTCAACCAATAAGGCAGATTTTCAGGAATGCATATTCTAACTTGGAGCTAGGAAAGGCACAAACCCTGGGCCCAGTCCCTCTTTGGGGATTGAGAACAGAGAGTTGAGAACTCATCTTATTAATAATTCCTGCAGTACTGGAGTGTGTGTTTTTAACTTGGAGCCAGAGAGAGTCTTCCTCACCCACAGAGAGGAGAGTAAAAGTCATCCAGAATGTTGCATCTCTCTTAGCTCTTCTTAGGAGGGCCTGGAGCTGCTACAGGAAGTTTCTCATTTGCAGTTCTGAAGTTCTTTCTTTTCTCAGGCCACTTTCTCTTCCAAGTCCAGCTGGGCACTACCCTGCCCCCTGGAATTTACTCCAACACAGATTCCTTCAGGCTTAACCCCAATTTCAGTGTCTGGGCCTTCGGAGTCACAGCCAAAGCTCAGCAGCAGATAAAGTACAAAAGTCAGCAAGGTAGAATTTGAAGCAAACTGCCCTGGTGTATGTTTTCTAGGGTTGCCGTAACAAAGTACCACAGACTGGGTGGCTTAAACTACAGAGACTTAATGTTTCACAATTCTGGAGGCTGAAATCCTGATACCAAGGAGTCAACAAGGTTGATTTCTCCTGAGTCCTCTGTCTTTAGTAGATTCCTGTGTCTACACATGGTAGTCCCTCTGTGTGTGTCTACATTCTAATCTCCTCATTTTGTGAAGACACCAGTCAGCTTGGATTAGGACCCACAATAGGACCTCACTTCAATTTAATTACTTCTTCGAAGACCCTATTTCCAAATACAGTCACTTTCTGAGGTACTAGGGGATTAGGACTTCAACGGGAGCTGATCATAATCGCAAAAAACACAATCCCCAATGTCATCATCTTGAAATCCTGAAAGATCAACATCCTGAAAATATTGAGACAGCCAGGTGGGAGGGGTCCCCAGAGAAACTCCAACTGGTCTGCGCACCAGGAGGAACATGCACTGGGGTGGAGCCACAGACGTTTGCGCCTTTGCAGCAGCGAGGAGCCTGGCCCCTCCTCTTCCTGGGTGGTACCTGGGATTCAATCTGTGAGGCAGGAAGTGCACTAGCAGGACCCTGGCTTTGCAGAGGGTCCCTGTTTCCCCTTTTTCCCCCTTTTGCCCAATAAATTCCATTATTCTCACCCTTCAAATTGTCTGTGAGCCTAATTTTTTGTGGCCATGTGGCAAGGACTCCTGTCTTTAGTGGAACTAAGGAGAACGTCCTACAACAATATAATTCTGGAAAAAAATGACTTTTAAAATTCTTTAAAATATTTCTATATTTATATTATATTTACGATTATATTTATATTGCATTAAATTTTAAAGGGGACTTATTTCAGAAACACACAAACACAAGAGAATACTTCATAGGCCACTTTACACAATAAAATAGGTAATAATAACATACACATTTTGGCAAGCATAAACACTCAGGTATACTAACAACAGTCACACAAGCATAACAATTATGAGCAGATGAACAGTATTCATAAAGAAATAGGCCAAAAGCAAAATGTATGAATGCTTATCACTATGGCTGCTAACTGTGCGCACCCAGCTTTATAACTGCAGTCATCTGAAACACTGTGATGAACAACCCAAGTCTTTTGATAAGATTAATCCAAAACCATTTTGGGTCACTGCTGCATCATCACTGCATGTAGCCCAAAGAGCCAGCATCTCAAGAAATTTTATCTTTCACAAATGCAAATGTATGAAAAGGATAGCTCTTATACGACATTTTTACATACACACACAATGTTTGCACACCTAGTCAACCTTGTGGTGATGCACTTTCATGGAGTCACGTTTGCAAAAAATTACATAAAACAAATTAGAACTCTCTGAAAGTCTTTATACAATTTACATCTCTAGTGTTAGCAATGACGAAAAGATGAAATATATAGCATAGCATACTGTAAAAAATAATGCCAACAATTTAAAATAGTGAAAAACACCAAAAATAAAAAAAGAAAATTTAACATATGAAAATACATATTGCAAAGAAAGATTGTGGGCAATTGCACAGAGACAGCCCCGAAGAGCTAACTTTCATAATCACTAACTACCTTCTGAAGTCTTGCATCATGAGAAGCTTCTTTTTATCTTTTAGGATATGTATCTCCTTGGAGAATATGTTGACATTTATTTTCTATGTGGCACTGCTCTTTTTAAAATTACTCTATAATTCAATAAACACCAACATCAGCATTCCCATTTTGAACTATTAAACTCTCCCATCTTCTGTGCTATGCTCATATACTGTTTTGGATACCCAGAAATCCATTCCACATGCACCTATATGCACACCACAAATTTAGCAGAAACAATACCGGTGATTCAACAGCAACACCATTGTGTGTCTTCTTATCCTACCGTGCACCTAATTATACTCAAAAACTAAGTAACTTCTCTGGCTTGTTCAGCTAAATGAAGCTTTAATTCATTAAAATCTGGAATGTTGTCAGCTAGGAAGGAATGTCAATGCAGGTAAATGACACATTTTTTAAACTGAAGTTTTCACTGGACCAATTCATCCATCTGAATTTCCCTCCAAATGCATTAGGCTGAACGGAAAAACAAACTTCATTAGTAATACCTTGAAATCCACTTTCATAATCCTTGATGACACCTAATTTCAAGTCTGTCATTATGGTTTGGGAATTCAACTGAAATCCATTTTCTTCTGCATAAAGACTACAAGGTAATTGTTCAACCTGACATGATGCAACCATCCTGTGACTATGATTTTTATCATTTTAGACATAAGGGATGTTATACTGTAGGGATTTTGATCATTTGGGATTTCAACATTTGAGATTATGCCATTCAGGATAGTGTCTTTCAGGATTATGATCCAAACCTGACATTAATACATGAATAGGGGATGCACAATCCCGCCCATAGTACTTGGGAACTCCAGTGGACCATGGGCTCACTTGACCTCCAAGCCCCTGGGTCGAACATCAACTTCCCTTCCTCATCCTGATGACCAAGTACCTGTGAGATCAGCTCTATTCTACAAGGAATGGTTATGCACACTTAGATTTCTAGTGGCCACCAAAAAGGTTGAAATGGTATCAAAAGTAAACAAAGCCAGAAAATAGTTAAAGAGGTAAGGACAGAGTTTCATCAGTAATGTACTATTGCAATAGGGAAAGGAGTTCTGCATGAACCGAAGACAACTTCAATTTGTGGAGAGGTGACTGGTGTTTTAAAGGGAGAATGAGAGAGTTGGGAGGGGGCGGGTATTAGAGTCTGGAAAGTAAAAAAACTACAAAAAACAGAAACAGGGAATTGGTTCATGTGAAGCATCTCAGGATGCAAGACTTCAGAATATAGTTAGTGATCATAAAAGTTAGCTCTTAGGGGCTATCTCTATGCAATTGCCCATAATCTTTCCCTGCAATATGTTTTTCATATGTTAGATTTTCTTTTTTTAAGCCTTTTTCACTATTTTAAATTGTTGGCATTATTTTTTACAATATGCTATGATATGTATTTCATCTTTCCAACTAATCATAAGCCTTTATGTCCCAAAAGCCAGTATACCAGACAGGGCAGGAAGCTGAAGAACAGCAAGACCGAACACTCATCAGAAAGTCACAAACAGCCACAGCGATGACTCCCTCTTTTTTGTAAATTTAGCTAAAGGCTGTGGTAAAGTGGAAAAGGAAAAAATATATTAAGAAAGCAGAAGATTTAAGACCTAACTGACTCTCAAACCAAAACAAAGCCCATCATTGCAAACTTACATAAGCCAGTTTGGTTATGCACACTTAGATTTCTAGTGGTCACCAAAAAGGTTGAAAGGGTGTCAAGAATAAACAAAGCCATATGCTAAAGAGGTAACGACAGATTTTCATCAGTAATAAACTATTGCAATAGGGAAACAAGTTCTATATAAACTGAACTCAGCTTCAATTCGGAGAGAGGTGACTGGTATTTTAAAGGGAGATTGAGAGAGTAGGGAGGGGCAGGTATTAGAGTCAGGGGACCAAAAAATTACAAAAAACAGAAACAGGGAATTAGTTCATGTAAAATTCAGCTGGGATTGCTAACTGGAGCTTATCAGAGTTAGGCTCCTTCCCTCCCACAGATGCTGGGAGACAGGGTCCCTGTATTTAGGTGTTGGCTGAAACAAACAGTACATCCTTATGACAGCCTTGAGTGTTCTCGGGCAAGCATTTTATACGTGGGTCTAGGGTCATTCTTAGGAACGCTACTTTGAGTTATTAGAAACTATATTAGTGAGTGTTCAAGTCTTAATATGCCAAGCTGAGGCCTAGTCAAGACGAGAGCTTCAAGGAGCCTGGCTAGAGTTTGGTGAAGGAGAGAATCTATTATAGTGAAAATTTACTACTCTCCCACACCTCACTATTAGGTGTTTTTGTTTTTTGGTTTTGTTGTTGTTGTTTTTTGTTTTTTGAGACAGAGTTTTGCTCTTGTTGCTCAGGCTGGAGTGCAAGGGCACAATCTCAGCTTACCGCAACCTCTGCCTCCCAGGTTCAACCGATTCTCCTGCCTCAGCCTCCCGAGTAGCTGGGATTACTGGCACCCGCCACCTTGCCCGGCTAATTTTTGTATTTTTAGTAGAGATGGGGTTTCACCATGTTGGCCAGGCTGGTGTTGAACTTCGGACCTCGTGATCTTCCCACCTCAGCCTCCCAAAGTGCTGGGATTACAGGAGTAAGCCACCACGCCTGGCCACCATTAGGTTTTAACAAAAACAAATCTCAGCATAAATTTCTTTACACAGACAGACATGTATGTAGTAGCAACTATTCATTAGCAAGAAAGCATAAAACAGTTTATACTACTTGTTCTGTGTGCTGGATGAACCCTTTTTAGGTGGCCCAGGGATGAAACATGCAATTGAAATAGACATTGTGAGATTTCCAAGGCAGGATTCTATGCTTACACAGCACCAGGCAGTCAGAAATTCTCCTAAATCAACATCTGGATTGAAGGGAATTGAACCATAACTGTCATCCTTAAAAATATCAGGACGGGCCTTCATGTGTTTTTACACTTTTTAAAAAGGATGGAAAGACTCTGAACTATTTTAGCCAATCCATATGTTCAAAATATGTTTAATTCATCAGTGAGAGCCAAAGTCTATTTCTAACATCCATCAGGCTAATCAACAAACACTAAATTCAGCAATGGAAACTCAAATTTGGAACTGATATGCTAGTTCTTAGAGTATCAGAGGTTGAACAAAAGTATATACAATAAAGGGCATGTAGCAGCCATTTCCACAGTGGGCCCCTCTCACATTATACCCCCTGCCACATCTGAACTATACTGCCCTGCTAGCATTATATCTGACCACAAATAAAGTTAAGCCTAAACTAAAGTTTGCCCTGCTGTATGTACTTTAAAGTAAATTACAGAGATTGTAATACCTGTTTTATACAAAGTTGAACCATGGCAATGGCAAACACACTGCACCTGGGGCTAGAACCCCTGGGTTATGATTTTAGAGCACCCACCTTGGACACAACTTCTCTTTGGACCTCATTTTCTTCAGCTAGAAAATAAATGGACTGACTTAGGTCACACTTCTCAGATTTGTCCTATAGAAACGGAGGGTTTTGTGGAGGAGCTTCAGGAATCCTACAAACCTGTGATATACATTTTTATATCATTTATTTGCAATGTATTTTTAAAGAAAAAAAGAGAAAATACGACGTCCATGCCAGCATAGCATGCACACATCCAGTAAAATTCAACATAGTAGACTTAGTGCTACCAGACCAACTTGTTTTTTTCAATCTTAGAATAAAGCTTCTCTAACCATATCTGTAAATGACATATAAAGATACTGTAAACACATGATTGAGAAAGTAGATTGTAACTCAACCTTTTTTGTTGTTAAATTTAGGCCCATGCTTGTCAACTCAAGTAAAAGTACGTGACAAGGGACATGACTAGGATACAGGTAATGTACTCGGCTTAATGCCAGGAAAAGCTTAAGGATGGATGCCCTCATCACAGCATAGTTGTCAGTTATGCAACAGAAAGGAAAGGCCCAACATTTTTGCATTTATTGTAAGTTCTTGTTAAAATTTGACTTTTTAATTTTAAGGCTAGAGCCATTGTAAGTCTTGGGGTTTTTTTATCTAACTGTGTCTTTTCCCCAGGTAAGAAAAATAAATCCTTCTAAAGCTGAAAATTGCTATGAATCACTAGTTAAAAATAAAGCTTCCAAGAAGATTTGTTGATGGATATGGTGAATGGATGTGGCTCAAGTTAAACTATCAAAATGCCTGATTATCACCAGCTGATTTCTCAACTAGGATTCCACTCACAACTGCACGTGAAATGAAAGCAATGTCTCTCGAACTACATAACACAACTTGAAGACAATAAAGAATGAGAGTACATTGCCCAGGTCTTCAATAGATTTGAGTGAAATTCTTCAAAATAATTTTGACTTCAAATATACTTCAATGTAAATCTGAAACAAAACATGGTGAACATATCACATAAACTCAGATTTTTCAACAGTAATTGAACAATTTATAGGAAACAAATGCAAACAATACTTAACATCTAACAACAAAAATGCATTAACTTTTATCTTCAGATGCTGCTCTATGGCAGGTCTGGGAGAAGTTGTTAGAAAAAGCTTATTATATTCTGGACTCTTGATATCAGCAGGTCAACTAGAGTGCATGCATGATGAAGCAGGGACTTCGCTTGGTTAACTGCTTATCTCCAGGATCTAGGATGGCACACACTAGGTGCTCAATAAATGTTGTTGAATGAATAAATGTATAAGTTGATACAAAAATAGACAGCATTATTATTAGGGCTCAGAGAAGAATCCAGATATGTACACTACAGATGCATAAAAACTGATTCTAAGAAATGCTTCTGCTATGACTAAAGGAGCAGTAGATTTTTGTGGCTGTCTCCATTTTGTTTACTTTTACATAATATGCCCATATAAACAAATACAATGAAAATATATCCCTAGTAAAATACAGAACACACACACAATAGGAGAGGAAGTATTTAAATGCATAGACAGGAGATCTACAAGTGGTGATTTCTGGGCCAAATCCAGCCATGCCCATTAATTGATGTGTTGTTCATGTGCTGTTGGGCTACAATGGCAGCGTTAAATACCTGCAACAGAGACAATATGGCACACAAAGCTGAAAATATTTACTATCTGGCCTTGTACAGGGAGAGTCTGCCTACTCCTGGTGTAGATAAAGTATAACATACCATCAATTAAGAAAATATGTAATGACAATTATACCAAAAAGTAGTTATAAAATGGCAGAAAAAAATCAAAGGAATATCTTCTAAAAGCTATTGCCAAAATGGATTGAGGCATTCCTTGTATACTATGAACCTGAGCATCCACTATAAAGAATATCCCGTTAAAGTCATGCTTAATAACTCCATGCAAATTGTAGATGTTAAGACATAATCATTTAATCACAAATGTCTTAGAGTTACAGTAACAAAAGCGGCCAGTTCAAGGATTTACTTTTTTATACTTACATTTTCACTATCCTTAGACAATATTTCAGCTAAGAAAAAAATAATTTTTTTGTTTGTCTTTTTTTTTCTTAAAAAGAAGGTTAAGTACCTTTGATAAGTATCTTTCAAATATCACAAGAAGGCACCAGTTTGTATATCTCAGTAATTTTTTAGCCTTCATACATTATTTGTGAAATAAAATACAAACACAGAAAACAACACAAAACAATGTATAAGGTGATCACACCTTTGGCAGGCAGAATTCTGAAGACATCCTCCCAGGATTCTAGTCCCCTGGTTATTCAATCAAACACTCACCTAAGTACTGCTGTGAAGAGACATTGAAGATGGAACTAAGGATACTTACTAACTGACCTTAAAATAGGGAGCTTATACTGTATTCTCATGCGGACCAACATGATCACGTGAGTCCTTCAAAGCAGCAGAGGAAAGCAGAAGAGTTGCAATAGAAGGAGAAATCTGAGAGATTCAAAACATAAGAGGGACTCCACTTACTGCTGCTGTTTGAAGATGAGGAGGCAATGTAGGGGTGGCCTTAAGAAGCTAAGTATATTAGTTCATTTACACACGGCTAATAAAGACACACCCAAGACTTATTTATAAGTAAATAATGAGTAATTTATAAAGGAAAGAGGTTTAATGGATTCACAGTTCCACATGGCTGGCGAGGCCTCATAATCATGGCAGAAGGCAAAGGAGAAGCAAAGGCACATCTTACATGGCGGCAGGCAAGACAGTTTGTGCAGGAGAACTCCCATTTATAAAACCATCAGATCCAGAAAGACTACCACGAGAACAGTATGAGGGAAACTGCCCCCATGATTCAATTATCTCCACCTGGCCCTGCTCTTGACACATGGGGATTATTACAATTAGAGGTGAGATTTGGATAGGGGCATAGCCAAACCATATCACTGAGGGAGCTCCGAGATGACAGCCATCAATAAAACAGGATCCTCAGCCTTGCAGCCTCAAGAAACTGAATTGTGGCAATCATCTGAAAGAACTTGGAAGTGAGCTCTTGCTCAGAGCCCCCAGATAAGAGTCCAGCTGACCAGCAACATGATTCTAGTCTTGTGAGACTCATAGCAGAGAAGCAAGTCAAGCTCACCTGGACTTCTCACCTACAGAACCATGAGATAATAAATTGTGGGTTTTTTTTAAGCCTCTAAGTTTATAGTAATTTAGTACCACAATAATAGAAAACTAATACAATGCCCTTGACATCCTCACCTGAGCCAAGAAGTAGAGCTTTGCCAGCCACCTAGAAGCCCCCTCTATGTGCCCCGTCTCAAATGCAGCCACCTCTTTCTCCACAAAGAAACCACTCTCTTGCCTTCACAGTATCTTCACAGTAATTTCTTTCTTGCATTGTACAGTCTTATCATCAAAATGATATGCCCCAGATGTTACCTATAATCTACCTCAATTTTTTAGAAATCACCACGTCTGTTTCTTCCAATATACAGCGTCTCCCTCCATCTCCTTCTTTTCCTTACAGTCCATCTGTGTAAAAACACAGCCATTTTAACCTGTAGATCTTCTCTCGGTCAGGATTTTGATTGATATTCACAGTGCAATTCAGCAAGCTTCTCTGCCCTCTCTATTGTCTGCAAATTGGCAGCTAGATACAGAGTCTTGATCAATCTCAGCTTGCATCCCTTTGTCAAGGTTATAGGTGTTGCTGTACTTCTCTCCCTTTAGGAGGCACAGAAGGTCTGATTTTCACTCTGGTCACGACATTAGCAGCTCAATACCTAGATCTGTATTTCATGTGTGTTGCAAAATGGTGATAATTCTATCAGCTTTTTCATTTATTCATTGGAATACTCTTTTTAAAGAGATGCTTCCCCTCATCTACTATTGATTACCCAGTGAAACAGTTCATATGAGAGAGGTAGACTGAATGCTTGGGTTTTTCTCTTGCCTTTTAACCAGTTTTTGAAACAATGAATTGATTCAACATCTTCCAAAGATAATTAATTTTAAATAACTTTATGAATTTAAGGATTTAAATATCTCTGATGGGTTCACTTCATGTCAATTAAAACCCTTATTAAAGATCAAATTGTTCCATTTTTGGTGAGTGGGCTGGCCTCTTCAAGTTGGCTTCTGAAGCCTTTTCTCATGACCCTGATGGTCTCTGGTGGGTTCCTTGAAATCTGGCATGACAAGGTGTTACAGGTTGATCTGATACAAACTCTACTCCCGAGCCTGGAATCAGCCATTTCTCCAAAACGTTCTGGTTGTCTCAGTGGGAAATAGTATTTCAACGCCACAATCTAGGAGCTAGGATTAATGTTATTTTAAAAATTGGAACAAGCTCAAGTTGGCAATAGATAGTGAGGTTACTATGATTCAACAGCAGATAAAGTGTCAACAAAGATGTTAGAATATAAAGTTTGGACCCAGCATAGAATCAAATATGTTTTACTCTTTCAAAACAACCTGTGAATATCTAACAAGACAACATTTGAGATAGCTGAACTTTCTTTAAGTGACTTTGTTAATCATTTCATTATTTCAGAAAATAATATGCATTTTTCACCAATACAAACTAGCCAAAAAAACTGTTCATTGGCTCTCTCCAAATTTCAAAGTTTATCATACAGACATGCAGGAAGCTACTAAATCTTACTCATTATTTGACTGGAACAAATGTTCTACTCTTCTCTCAATCTTCCCAAGTGGTTTAATTAAAGAATAAACCAGAATGGTAAAGTGCAAGTTTATAGTCATTAATTAAAACCCACTTTATCTAAAAGATTTTATCACCCATGTTATTCACAGTACTGTTGACCCCTGAGATTCATTGCAACCCTGGACATTCTATGATTCCATATGCATTATAAATTTATTTCAGCAAGAGACTATTACTCTAGGTATCCATGAGATACTAATGGAGGCAAAATAAAGAGATAGAATTAGGGACAAAACAAAGCAATAGTCCTCAAGAAATGCAATTAACAGTGTACACAAATGCAATCTAAAAATTAAAATAAAATATGAAGCTATACACAATGATTAAAAATTCTCTCCTAGGAATATATATACTGTATATATTTTACAATAAGGAAAGGAAAGTAAAAATAGAATATAGAACAATATTCATATTTTGATACCATTTTCTCTTTTAAATAAAAGTATTATAAAACTAACCAAAGAATCTAAAAGGAGATAAACTAAAATGATTAACAGTATATTTTATTTATTTTCAAAATTTTTATGTTGCAGTGATTGAATAGTTTTTAAATATTAGTATTTTAAAATCAATAAAATACATTTAAATGTAAAACATGATCTATGCAAAAACTTGTATATGAATGCTTCTAGCAGCATTATTCATGATAACCAAAAAGTTCAAACCACCTTAATATACACCAGCTGATGAAAGGATGAACAAAGTATAGTATATTCAAACAAGAGGATATTATTCTACAATAAAATGGAATAAAGTATACACTACAACATGACGAACTTTGAAAACATTATACTGAGTCAAAGAAGCCAGTCACAAAAGGCAACATTTTGTATGCTTCCATCTGTATGAAATGTTCAAAACAGGCAAATCCAAAGTGGCAGAAAATAGATTAGTGTTTTGCCAGCAGCTGGAGGAGGGGGAGGAATGGGGAGTGACTGCTAATTAGTACTGGGTTTCTTTGTGGGGTGATGAAAATATTCTGGAATTAGATAGTGGTGATGATTGCGCAACTTCACGAAAATGCTAAAAACCATTGAAATGTACACTTTAAAAGGGGGGATTTTGTGGTAATGAATTATGTCTCCAGTAAAAACTTTTAAAATATATGTATAATGTAGATGGTAAAATAATTCATTCAAAAAATATTTACCTTTTTTTAAAGATCTATACAGATGAGAACAGGAGAGGAACCAGAAATCTTTACCAAGAAGGTGGCATTTGTGAGGGGTTTTAGGCATAGAAGCATGGACTATTTGCCCAAGTTTTAGCAAGCATGACAAATTATTAAAGCTAATGTTATCATACTAATAAGGACTTGGGTACGATGACTCATAACATTTTTAACCTAAAAAGGATTCACTTTTAAGCCCAATCAACTGAAGGGGAAGGTTTTCTGTTAAGCCCCCAAAAGAATGAGGAATTTTTCAGGTCGTACATGTATTTCTTAACCAAAATCTCTGATTCTGCTTCAACATTTTGATTGCTGCAGCAATAACGTTAAAATGACACCCGTTAAGCATGCCACAGCCTGCCAAAATGAAGTACATTTTTATCTTTTGGGAATCACATCATTTTGTATTCATAGAACGTGCAGGAAAGCATGCCTTCTTCTTTATCATGTTAAAGACAGTAAGCCCTCATCAGTTCAGCTCATTTACCTAACTTGCCTTGAGGATAACAGTGACAGTTGGCAATATCATTTATCTATCTAAGATGCACATATATCACCTTTTATACACTGTCAGAAAGAAGGAAGAAAGGCTCTAACTTTGTCTTTCTTAATCACTGTTTAGCTGAATTAAAATTCAACATGGATTTTTCACTTCTTTATCCATACAATCAAGACAGAATTTCTCTCAAAATATTTCCAGGAAAATGTACCCATTTAAAAATTTATTTGTAAATGTGTGAGTAGTAGTTAGTGTAAACAAAGCACTAAATGATTACCAAATATATCTGCTTAACTATTATGATGTAATTACAGATGCAGTTCAAAAGTAGATTGTCAAAGGAAGGGTTCCTGTTTGTAATTACTGGCCTGGCCTACAGTTTCTTGGACAATTCCATTCCTCAAGCACACTGGGCATTCATACCAAGTACACTCTGATGCTTACTTTCTGTTTTCTCTTCTTGCTTTTAATGGTTATGGTACATAGTTGCCCTAAATAGTAGACTACCCAACATGTAGAATTTGCTCTAACCTAATTTGCAGGAATGTCTTATAGGTTTGTATGCCATATCTGTATAACTAACATACACATCATTTTTCAATGCTCTAAGTACTATAAGAAAAACAACAAAAGGAAGGTACAGGAAATCTTAGTATAGCACTAAGAGGTCATCAACATTACAAGCTCTTAAAATTCTTTAAAGCGTCCCTCCATCATTTATGGTTGAAGTTCTAAGCCCTTAATGTGGTTCACATAACCAGCCATCATCTGGTCTCCGCCTCACTATGCTATCCTCTTTCTTCAACTGTGCTTGACACACTCTACAGTGTAGTTACACTTGCATTTCCCAAATGTTCAATTTCTCTCCTCTATTTTGTTTCATATTTTCTCTCTACCTGGAACATGTATCTCTTCCTGGTTCTTGGAGTAATTACTTTTTCAAGATTCAACATTGTAAAACTTTGCTGAACTTTCTCCTCCTAGTTAGACTGAGTCAGGTATGAAGGCCAATATGTGATCTTTCATCTTGACTTTCTTATGCCCAAAATACTGCCTGATGCAGTTAGTGCTTAATATTTTTTTCTAAATGAACAAATAATGAACCAGTGAAAAAATATATATAGCAGCTTGTCTTAGTTCATTCAGACTGCTACAACAAAATACCATTGCTATAGTTTGTTTTGTTTAACTCCTCCAAATCTCTTGTTGAAATCTGCTCCCCATGTTGAAGATAGCGCCTAATGACAGGTATTTGGGTTGCGGAGCAGATCTCTCATAAATGACTTGGTGTGTGTATTAGTCTGTTCTCACACTGCTAATAAAGACATATCCAAGACTGGGTAATTTATAAAGAGAAAAGGTTTAATTGACTCAGTTCAGCATAGCTAGGGAGGCCTCACAAATCATGGTGGAAGGCGAATGAGGAACAAAGTCATGTTTTACATGGCAACAGGCAAGACAGCTTATGTAGGGGAACTCCCATTTATAAAACCATCATATCTCATGAGACTTATTCACTACCATGAGAACAGTATGGGGGAAACCGCCCCCATGATTCAATTATCTCCCCCTGGCCCCACCCTTGACACGTGGGGATTATTACAATTTAAGGTGAGATTTGGGTGGAGACACAGCCAAACCATATCTTTCTGCCCCCGCCCCCTCCCAAATCTCACATCTTCACATTTCAAAGCCAATCATGCCTTCCCAATGGTCCCCCAAAGTCTTAACTCATTTCAGCATTAACTTAAAGTCCACAGTCCAAAGTCTCATCTAAGACAAGGCAAGTCTCTTCCACCTATGAGCCTGTAAAATCAAAAGCAAGTTAATTACTTCCCAGATACAATGGGGGTTGTATCAGTCCAATTTCACACTGCTGATAAAGACATACCCGAGACTGAGTAATTTAGATAGATAGATAGATAGATAGATAGATAGATAGATAGATAGATAGATAGATTTAAAAAAAAAAAAAGGTTGAATGAACTCACAGTTCCACATGGCTGAGGAGGCCCCACAATCATAGCAAAAGGCAAAAGGAACAACTTACATGGCAGCAGTCAAGAGAGAATGAAATCCAAGCAAAAGGGGTTTCCCCTTATAAAACCATCAGATCTTATGAGACTTATTCACTACCACAAGAACAGTTTTGGGGAAAACCGCCCCCATGATTACATTATCTCCCATTAGGTCCCTCCTACAACACATGGGAATTATGGGAGCTACAATTCAAGATGAGATTTGGGCAGGGACACAGCCAAACCATATCAGGGATACAGGCATTGGATAAATATACCCATTCCAAATGAAAGAAGTTGGCCAAAACAAAGGGCTACAGGCCCCATGCAAGTCTGAAATTCAATAGGGCAGTCATTAAACCTTAAAGTTCCAAAATAATCTCCTTTGAATCCATGTCTCACACCCAGGTTGCACTGATGCAAGAAGTGGGTTCCCATGGTCTTGGGTAGCTCTGCCCATGTGGTTCTGCAGAGTATAGTCCCTCTCCCGGCTACTTTCATGGGTTGTCATTGAGTTTCTGTGGCTTTTCCAGGCACATGGTGCAAGCTGATTGTGGATCTACCATTCTGGAGTTTAGCGGATGGTGGCCTTCTTCTCACAGCTCCACTAAGCAGTGTCCCAGTGAGGACTCTGTTTGAGGGCTCCCATCCCACATTTCCCTTTGGCACGCCCTAGCAGAGGTTCTCCATGAGGGCTCTGCCCTGTAGCACACCTCTACCTAGACATCCAGGAATTTCCATACATCCTCTGAAATCTATGCAGAGGTTCCCAAACTATAATTCTTGACCTGTGTACACCTGTAGGCCCAACATCATGTGTAAGCCACCAAGGCTTGGGGCTTGCATCCTCTGAAGTCACAGCCTGAGCTGTACCTTGGCCTCTTGTAGCCATGGCCAGAATTGAAGCAGCTGGGACATAGAGCACCATGTCCCAAGACTGCACACAGCAGGGGGGCCCTGCACCTGGCCAAGGAAAACATTTTTTTCTCCTAGGCCTTCAGGCCTGTAATGTGAGGAGCTGCTGTGAAGGTCTCTGACATGCCCTGGAGACATTTTCCCTATTGTCTTGGTTATTAATATTTGGTTCCTCATTACTTATGCAATTTTCTGCAGCAGGCTTGAATTTCTTCCCCAGAAAATGGGTTTTTCTTTTATACTGCATTTTAAGGCTGCAAATTTTTCAAACTTTTATGATCTGCTTCCTGTTGAATGCTTTGCTGCTTAGAAATTTCTTCCCCCAGATGCCCTAAATCCTCTCTCTCAAGTTCAAAATTCCACAGATCTCTAGGGCAGGGGCAAAATGCCTCCAGTCTCTTTGCATAGCAAGAGTGACCTTTACTCCAGTTCCCAACAGGTTCCTCATCTCCATCTGAGATCATCCCAACCTGGACCTTATTGTCCATATCACTATCAGCATTTTGGTCAAAACCATTCAACGAGTCTCTAGGAAGTTCCAAACTTTCCCACATCTACCTGTCTTCTTCTGAGCCCTCCAAACTGTTCCAACCTCTGTCTGTTGCCCAGTTCCAATATGTCTTCAGAGTAATGAGTGAGTTACCAGTCTATTAGTTTCCACAAGAGCTAGTTGTTGAAAAGAAGCTGCCACCTTCTTTCTCTCTTGCCAGGTGATCTTTGCACACATTAGCTCCCCTTCACTTTCACCATGAGTGGAAGCTCCCTGAAGCCCTCATCAGAAACAGATGCTGTCACCAGGCTTCTTGTAAACCCTGCAGATTCATGAGCAAAAAACAAACAAACAAACAAACAAAAAAACTCTTTTCTTTATAAATTACCCAGTCTCAGGTATTCCTTTAGCTTACAGTAACACAAACAAACAGACAACCATAGATTGGGTGACTTATAAACAATGGGAATTTATTTCTCACAGTTCTGGAGGCTGGAAGTCCAAGATCAGGGCAGATTTGGTGTCTGGTGACAGCCCAATTCTCTGGCTCATAAACAGTGTCTTTTTACTGTGTTCTCACATGGAAGAGGTGGACAAGCTCCTGTGGGCCTCTTCTACAAGGTGACTGATATCACTCATGAAGGCTCAACCCTCCTGATTTAACCACTTGACAAAGGACCCACTTCTTAATACTATTATATTGCAGTTTAAGTATCAACATCTGAATTTGGGAAGCACACAAACTTTCAGACCATAGCACAGCATACAACTTTTAGCTGGAGCATGGGCTCTGGAGCCAACTGTGTTTGTATCACTATGCAACTACTTACTAGCTAGCTGTGTGCTGTTAGAATGGGCTTTTTAAACCAATTTTAACTCAATTTTCTCATAAACTGGATATATATATATATATAGAGAGAGAGAGAGAGAGAGCCTGCTCCATAGCTTCAAATCAGTTAAAATGAAAAATTGTTTAAAATAATGTTGAGCACATTAAAAATAACATGTTAGTGCTTACTGATATTATAATTGTAATTACTTGTATTACAGCACACAGGCCAGGAATATAAAGACTGGGTCCCATCCCCCTCAAGGGGAGAGATTCTTTTTTAAAGAATTACTCAATTTAAAAAAAGAAAGAAAAGAAATGAGGAATGACTATGAAATAGTGTAACTAATACAGTAAAACCACCAAAAGCTGCAAATAAGATCCAAAAACTGCAATTTTATGAAAGACTGAAGTATTACAAGGCTAGTAAAAACTAATTTTTTTCTACTCCATCTTCTGTGAACTGTTTGAGCAAAGATATTTTCACTGATTAGATGTTTTCATGAATATATTTTCTATGAACTGTTTGAACAAAGATATTTTCACTGATTAGATATTTTCCTTGATTAGATAGATCAATTACGTTTTTAAAACCATACACTGTATCTTGTATACCTACCCCAACCAAACCCCACATGGTTTGTGAATGAAATCCATCACCAAAACTTATCAGAATTCACATTATCCCATGGTTTTGCATATTCTTTATAAGATCAACCAAAATGTAAGCATTCATGTGATTTTTTAAATCTCTGCAATGTTCGCCTCCTAATATTATGCACATATTTTAATTCATGCAACCATTGCTCAAATTATTGTTGGAAGTCATCTTTCTGAATGGCCTCTAGTAGTAATTCATGAACCAGCAGAGAAAACCTAAATTATGCTTTTTAGTTAAAATTACCCTTTTAATAAAATGCTACATGACTATCTTAGTCTGTTTGTGTTACTATTACAAACTATCATAGTCTGCATAATTTATAAACAGCAGAACTTATTTCTTACAGTTCTGGATGCTGAGAATTCGAAGACTAAGGCACAAACACTTTTGGTGTGTGGCAAGGGCCTGCTTCCTGGTTCACAGATTGTGCCTTATAGCTGTGTCCACATTTAAGAAAAATGAATGCATTGAAACTGTCCAAAGATTTTGAAGATATTAAGTTGGGTCATAATTTACAGGTAAGTTTATCAATCAGCTGAGTTTGAATTCTTTTAGGAGAAAGATTAATGTGAGACCAGACAAAATTTAACGAGAAGAATACACGATTTTTTTAAAGTATCATTGGCATTTTAGGGTTTGATAAAGGTAATAAAATTGCATTCCTGAACTTTAGTTCTATTTAAGATTTTATCAAATTTAAGAGAAATTTGTTTACCAAGAAGATATAATCAATAAAAGGGTAGAGTGCCAAGGGCAGACATAAAAGTTTTTCATTAAATGTATTTAAGGAAAAAGTTTGCGAGCACAAACATGTCCTCTTTTCAACTTTGAGTTTGTTAACACTGTGTAAGAACAGATGGTTCGGATAGGGTTTTGTCATGCCCCATGAAATAGGAACTGCAAACGCTTGATTTATGTGACAAGAATCCTCACTCAGATTAATTTCTTTGAATTTTACAATGAAATCACTAAAATATTAACCATGTTTTCTATATCACTTAGATTTCGTCAATACAGTTTAATAAATTTATACAAATTTTCTTTCCCCCAAAACTAAATGCTAAATAAAGCAGCCACTGATCCTTAAGGTGAGAAAGAAGTAGACCAACAGTCCCTGGCCAACACAGCATTCGAGACTTAACAAAGCATCCAGGAGGAAAAGTGTGTCCCCGGGGTGTCCCCATCTCTTTTCCTCTTCCCAAGTAATGACCCCCTTCACCTCTCCTCCCACTAGGGAATTGGTGTTGACCCCACTATGTAGCTTTTCTATTCTGCTTTGCCTCTCTAGCTTTGTTCTCTCAATAATACCTTTATTATGATAACTGTCCTCATCACAATCAATGGTATTTGAAGTATTGTTCACCTCAGAAAAACACACTTCCATTTATAAACAGTCACCAAAATATTTTGCTTTCTCAAAAAACAAGGGGAGTTATTAAGATGGATAGACAACTAGCTAGACTAATAACGAAAAAAAGAGAGAATATCCAAATAAACACAATCAGAAATAACAATGGGGACATTACCACCAACCCCACAGAAATAATATTTTTAAAAGCCCTCTGAGACTACTATGAACACTGCTATGCACACAAGCTAGAAAACCTAGAAGAAATGGATAAATTCCTGGAAACACAACCTTCCAAGATTAAACCAGGAAAAAATTGAATCCCTGAACACACCAATGATGAGTTCAGAAATTGAATCCATAATAAAAAGCCTACCAACCAGAAAAAGTCCAGGACCACACAGATTCACAGCCAAATTCTACCAGATACATACAGAGCTGGTACCATTCCTACTGAAGCTATTTCAAAAAATTGAGGAAGAGGGACTCTTCCTTAACTCATTCTATGAGGCCAGTATCATCCTGATACCAAAAGCTTGCAGAAACACACACACACACAAAGAACACTTTAGGACAATATCCCTGATGAACATAGATGCAAAAATCCTCAACAAAATATTAGCAAACTGAACCTAGCAGCACATCAAAAAGTTAACCTACCAGGATCAAGGAGGCTTTATCCCTGGGATGCAAGGTTGGTTCAACATATATAAACCAGTAAATGTAATTAATCACATAAACAGAACTAAAAACAAAAACCATATGCTTATCTCAATAGCTGCAGAAAAAGCTTTTGATAAACTCCAACATGACTTCATGATAAAAACCCTCAACTAGGCATTGAAGGAACATACTTCAAAATAATAAGAGCCATCTATGACAAAGCCACAGTCAACATCATACAGAATGGCCAAAAGCTGGAAGCATTCCCCTGGGAAACCAGAACAAGACAAGAATGCCCACTCTCTCCACTCCTATTCAACGTAATACTAGAAGTCCTTGCCAGAGTATTCAGGCAAGAGAAGAAATAAAAGGCATCTAAATAGGAGGAGAAGAAGTCAAACTATCTCTCTCTGCAGATATGATTCTATATACTCAGAAAACCCCATAGCCTCTGACCAAAACTCCTTAATCTGATAAACAACTTCAGCAAAGTTTCAGGATACAAAATTAATGTACAAAAATCAGTAGCATTCCTATACATCAGCAACATATAAGCTGAGACCCAAATCAAGAATACAATCCCATTCACAATAGCCACACACACACACACACACACAAAACCTAGAAATATAGCTAACCAAGGTGGTAAAAGATTTGTACAATGAGAATTATAAAAGTCTGCTCAAAGAAATCAGAGGTGACATAAACAAATGGAAAAACATTTTATGTTCATGGATAGGAAGAATCAGTATCATTAAAATGGCCATATTGCCCAAAGCAATTTACAGATTCAATGCTATTCCTATTGAACCACCAAAGACATTCTTCATAGAATTAGAAAAAGCTATTTTGAAATTCATATAAAACCAAAAAAGAGCTCAATTAGCCAAGGCAAACCTAAGCAAAAAGAATAAAGCTAGAAGCATCACATTTCTCAATTTCAAACTGTACTGTAAGTCTACAGTAACCAAAACAGCACAGTACCACTACAAAAACATGTACATAGAGCAATAAGAGAATTGAGAGCTGAGAAATAATGCAGCACACCTACAAGCATCTGATCTTCAACAAAGTCACAAAAAAAAGCAACAAAGAAAGGACTCCCTATCTAATAAATGGTTCTGGGATAACTAGCTAGCCATATGCAGAAGATTGACACTGGACCCCTGCCTATTACCATATACAAAAACCAACTCAAGATGGAATAAAGACTTAAATGTAAAACCTAAAACTATAAAAACCCAGATGGTAATCTAGGAAGTACCATTCTGGAAATAGGACCTGGCAAAGATCTTATGACAAAGATGCCAAAAGTTATTGCAACGACAACAAAAAAAATTGACAAATGTGACCTAATTAAATTTAAGAGCTTCTTCACAGCAAAAGAAACCATCAACAGACTAAACAGACAACCTACGGAATGGGAGAAAATATTTGCAAACTACGCATCAGAATCTACAAGGAGCTTAAATCAATAAGCATAAAACATACAACCCCATTAAAACGTGGGCAAAGAACACGAACAGGCACTTTTCAAATGAAGACACACACACAGCCAACAAGCATATGAAAACATGTTCAGTGTCACTAATCATGAGAGAAATGCAAATCAAAACTATAATGAGATACCATCTCACACCAGTCAGAATGACTATTATCAAAAAGTCAAGAAATAACAGATTCTAGAGAGGGTGCAGGGAAAT
This sequence comes from Theropithecus gelada, assembly GCF_003255815.1. Classification (NCBI taxonomy): domain Eukaryota; kingdom Metazoa; phylum Chordata; class Mammalia; order Primates; family Cercopithecidae; genus Theropithecus; species Theropithecus gelada. Next base: position 34,245,794 of record NC_037670.1, on the reverse strand, counting down.
GGAAACACTTATACACAGCTGTGGGAATGTAAATTATTTCAGGCATTGTGGAAAGTAGTTTGGTGATTTCTCAAAGATCTCAAAGCAGAATTACCATTCAACCCAGCAATCTCATTATAGGGCATATACCCAAAGGAATATAAATCATTCTACCATACAGATACATGCACTTCTTTGTTCATTGCAGCACTATCCCCAATACCAAAGACATGGAATCAACCTAAATGCCCATCAATGGTAGACTGGGTAAAGAAAATGTGTTACATATACACAATGGAATACTACACAACCATAAAAAAGAACGAGATCATGCCCTTCGCAGCAACATGGATGGAGCTGGAGATCATTATCCTAAGTGAACTAGCACAGGAACAGAAAAACCAAATACCATGTTCTCACTTATAAGTGGAAGCTAAACATTGTGTACACATGGACACAAAGAAGTGAACAACAGACACTGGGGCCTACCTGAGGGCAAGAGACTAGGAGGAGGGTGAGAATCAAAAACACTACCTATCAGGTACTGTGCTTATTACCTGGCTGGTGAAATAATCCTTACACCAAACCCTGGCAACACACAATTTACTTACATAACAAACCTACACATGTACCCCTGAAACTAAAATAAAAGTTAAAAAAAAAGGTGGGGGAAGGATGATTCCCCATAGGATCGCTGGCTGGACAGAGGTAGTACTTTGGGGAGGGGATGCAATAAGCATTATCATCCAGGTTTTGTAGGTTAAGGCTAGGGAGAGAATAAAGCCAACCTCATTAAGCACCAGATGTCAGGCACCATATTGGAAGTCTTGCTTCCTTTTTCTAACATGGTCTTCTTTACAATAATACTCCATGTTACTAACATCGTATTATGAAACAAGAAGCTCATGAGAGGAATTAAGCATATTTTATCTGCTCATCCTTTATCTATGGATACAGACAGGCTGAAACCCCAGACCTTTGTTCCAGTGCTCTATCCCTGGATCCAAGCCAAAGGCAGCACTTCCCTGTGGCAGCTGTTACTGTATTTCATTTCTTATGTTCCACACCCCTTACATTTTATCAGCATCCTCTAGAACAGGAAAGAACATTGTTTTTATGGAAGTACATTCATCCCGTGTAAAATTTATTGGATGCTATGATTCAGAGTTACAGAAAAAAGACTACAGTGTAATAACATTATATTTAACGAGGTGTTACATATTTTCCATCCTTCTCTTGGCATTTTAGACATTATTCTCCTAGGTCAGAACACCAATATTTCATGCTGTTTTCGTGGACTTGAAGCTTACTTGACTATGGTTAATGCTAATTAATATTGTGAACCCATAGAAGATGTCTGCTGATGTCACATTACCACTGAAACACTGTCCAAACTATTGTTTTGGAAGTTAAGATACTGAAGAAATAAACCCCTTGATATACAAACACGAGCTGGGAGGTCACGTTTCTAGCGTCTTCTTATGCCTTGGAAATTAGCTAACTAAGTTAGCTGCATCTTCCTAGATCCTAGAGGGAAGCCAGAGGTAGTTCAAAATGCTGACTTTCTATAAACTAAGCCCAGGTGGGGAATATAATTCAGACCACATAGAAAACATTTTTCCCCATTTTTATCCCTTCTCAGACCTCCTAATGTACTGCTCTAGCAATTAAATCTCCGTATACTCATGAGGCATTTCCTAAGTGCCCTGAGACTTCAAACAAAACGCATGGCTGGTTAAAGGTTTGCTTTTTTTTTACGTCCTGATAGAAAATTTATATTGGATCTGGGACACCATCTGGGTGAGACACAAGTGATTAGGGTGTTAGCTCTAAACCCCTTGCTTAGCAATTTTACTAGATGATATTTTCTTCATACCATGATATTCAGCATGTTCCAGAAGGTTTTGGCAAAAAAAAAAAAAAAACTTATTCCCATTATACTAGGGTTATGAAATGCAGGTCGGTTTTGAATGGACACAGAAGGGAACAAGTGTTTAAAAAAAAGTCAAATTGTTTCAGGTAAACCTAATTTACCCCTGACTTTCAGCTGTCATTCATGGGAAAACTGTCACCCGTAAGATGTACTAAAATTACTCTGAAGTAATTTAAAGCCAATTTAAAGCCAATTATTTAAAATAAATGTTGATGACAAAGTATACAAAGTTTAAAAATAAAAATGTTGAATGTAACACAACTTAATTTGTCCTGGTCCCTGTACCAGGTGGAGCATGTAAAGGCAGCAAGCATTGATGTTTTCCTGGCTTAGCAAACTGCCTCACCGGCTTCAAACTGCTTTGGCACTTCTAATTTTACATTCGGAGTAACCGCCTCCTTCCCTCTTCACTGCTGCTATCACTCCTACTTGCTGGTCTCCCTCTAGGCATCTTTGGCTTGAAGTCAACAAAATTACATGAGGGTGAAAGAAATAGAAACTGCAGTTTTCTCTCCAAGCAGCTTGGTAAATTTTCATTTCTTTTCTTTTTTCTTGTCCTACCTTGACTCATTCCTACCACTATCATACTACTAGATCAAGTCTCAAAATATTAACAAATATTTTTTAACATTTTGCTGGGCCTATTCTCTCCTATAAATTGAAATCTATATGTCTATGGACTTTAAATAACTACGATAAAGTATTTCATTGATTTGAATAATTTTAAGACTCTTTTTTACTACTTTTCTTCTCTTTATCTACCCAAAGAAAAGGCAAGATTTTTCAAATAATTTCCTCAGGAGACTGCCTTCCTAACTCACTCACTGGTAGAATCAAAGACTTAGAAATGGATTCCCATGTGTTCTTCATGAAAGAAATAGAAAAGCAACTTGGCTTCTTCTCTTATTACTTGGTTAATATGTGGGCTGCATAGTACAGCCTACACAATACTGCACTTGAAAGTGAAGACCTGGGAGTCAGAAAAATGTCCAACTTCAACTCTGCTGTATTCATTTTCCACCATAATGAATTACCGTAAACTTAGAGATTTAAAGCAACCCAAATGTATTATCTGACAGTTCTGTAGGCTAGAAGTTCAACAAGCCTCTCACTGGGCCAAAATCAAGGTGTCTGCAGGACTGTGTTCCTTTGTGGAGACTCTAAGGGTAAATCAACGTTCTCGCCTTTTCCAGTTTCTAGAGGCTTTCCACATTCCATGACTCATGACTCCCTCCCCCATCTTCAAAGCCAAATGCAACAAAAATACAGAGAAATGCAATTCTCTGACCATTCTGTAATTCCATCTTCCTTTCTCCGATCACAATGGGAAGGGCTGTCTGCTTTTAAGATTAGCTTGAGCCTACTTAGATAATGCAAGATAATTTCTGCATCTTAAAGTCTTTAATATCACATCTTCAAAGTCCTTTTTGCCTTGTAAGGCAACATATACACATGTTCCAAGAATTAGGATGTAGACATCTTTGAAGTGGTCATTATTCTACCTACCACATCACCTATCAGCACCTCGTTCCACATGGACAAAGTCATAGGTTAGTTGTTCTTTATCTGAAGTAACTCCAAGTTCTTGTAAGAAATCTCAGACCTGTCTCTCAATCTCCTCTGTTTTCATCTAAAGATTTCGTTAGTGTATATCTTTGAGCATTCAAAAGTAGACAGATGCAACTACAAACTCATTTCACCTGTTCCACAATGATTTGGTTAAATTGAAGGATTATCTAACGACTCTATAACATCCTAGTTATATTTTCTGAGAAACTTATGGTCCTTATTGGGCCTCAATCAAATGTCATTCATGTCTTATTTCACATGTAGTTAGAAGGGGAGTGTGTGTAAAATATGGCCATGATGTGACTCTTGTAGTATCTTTACTCATCTTGGAAACAGAAAAACTTAGCTAGTTTCATAAACTTAATTTCTTTCCTTCTTCAGTTTTCTCTATCTGAAATTTTGAGGCTTATCTTTAACCCATCTTTGAAAGCACAGAATTTCCTAAACTTTTTAAGAATTAGATGACTTTTCCAGATTTTGGAATTTTCTTTGCCCTTCATGAACACTATCACTGCAGAAAAAGCAAGACTTGTACTTTCAAGACAATAAAATAAGCCTAGTTTATAAAATTATTATTTAGAGGCTAAATATGGAATTTCAGATATTCACTCTGTACCACAAAAAACTGAAATTAGCATTCTTCTTGGTAGCTGTATTCTCTGCTACGGTACTTCCTTATTGTTCTATGTACTGTACTCTACTTTTGAAACTCCCAATCAGTAGGAAACCATTCTATGCTCTCAGATAAATATAAATACCCTGATGAGTGAAAGAAATGTAATGGGACCCTTTGAAAAAGTAAATAGTTAATGTACACAAAGAAGGTGGAAATGACATTTGGATTCTCCAAAGTCTATCAGTTCTCAAACTTTCTGGCCTTAGCATCCCTTTACACTCTCAAAAGTGAAGGGCCTCAAGGAGTTTTAGGTCACGTGGATTGTGTGTACTGATGTTTCTAATATTAGACATTTACATTGAGAAATTTAAAATATTTTTCAGTTTTAAAATGACAGTAAACACATTAAATGTTAACACAAACAACATCTTAATGAAAATTAACTATATTTTCCAAATCACAAAACTTAGAAGAGTTGCACAATTTTAATTTTTTTTTTTTTGAGATGAAGTCTCACTCTGTCACCCAGTCTGGAGTGCAGTGGCATGATCTCAGCTCACTGCAACTTCTGCTTCCCCCACTCAAGTGATCCTCCTATCTCAGCCTCCCAAGTAGCTAGAATTACAAGCATGCGCCACCACGCTGGGCTAACTTTTGTATTTTTAGTATAGACGGGATTTCATCATGTTGGTCAGGCTGGTCTCGAACTCCTTGCCTCAAGTAATCCACTTGCCTTGGCCTCCCAAAGTTCTGGTATTACAAGCATGAGCCACCACACTCGATGTAAATATTTTTACGTCTCTTTAACGTACACCCTAGTAGAAGGCAGCTAGACTCACCAGAGAAGTACCCGCTTGTAAATAGTTTTTTTACTACATTTAGTTAAAATGCTCCTCTCAATATTGTACCATATGAAACTTACATGTGGAAACTTAAAGATCTTTTGAAAACCAAGTTTTATTTGTACTGGTTTCTCCTACTATTAATCCTTTTTTGCCTCCTGCCAAACAGTATTCTTTGTCTTCTTCCACTCATTATGTTATTTATGCTTATGTAGTAAATGATTATAATTTATCTTAGAATTTCCATTAAGTTGTTCTTGGATCATAATCCTCAGGGTATGGTTATAATCCGATGGATGAAGGGAAATGGCAAATAAGATTTCATGTGGGCATAGATTAGACGGGTGCAACAATTAATTCCAAGCATATTTACAGAAGGATAGCTATCACAGTTGTCAACAATGGTCATGACCAAGGAAAATGGTATAAAAAGTATTATGTATGGTTTGAAAGAGATTTGTCCTTTGGAAAGCTATTAACAACAAAAATAATGCTAGGTAATAGCAAAAAAGGATATCAAAAGTAAATCATACAAGTCTGTCATTCCTTATTCAAAATGGATTCATACCATACCTAGGACACTGTGAGCAATTCTGACCTCCATAAAGGCATAGCCAAACTAGATGAAATCCAAGAAGATTAACTAAAATGCTTAAAAGAGAGGTTTCTCAAAAATGAGAGATTAAAAAAAGAAAAGAAGGTTATATGTGTAAGTAAACTCTGTCTTAGTTCAGGTAGTTATAACAAAATACCAAAGACAGGGTGGTTTATAAACAACAGAAATTTATTTCTCAGCATCCTGGAGGCTGGAAGTCAGGGCGACAGTACAGTCTGGTCCTGGTGAGGACCTTTCTCCAGGCTGCAGACTATCATCTACTTGTTGTATCCTCACATGGTGGAAAAAGAGCTGGAGAGTTCTTTTTGGGGTCCCTTCTGTAAGGGCACTAATCCCACTTATGAGGGTTCCACCCTAGTGACCTAATCACCTCCCAAAGGCCTTCATCTCCTAATACCATCACACTGGGGATTAGGATTTCAACTCATGAATTTTGAAGGCACACAAACATTCCATCCATTGCAAAGTCTTTGAAATCACAAAAGATATATGTAGAATACAGAGTTAATATGGAGGCAAATATCGAGTTGTTTATCAAATCTGAGAATTCTCAAATTACCTTCCATTGTGGAACCCAGGAGTGGCATAAATTTAAAATATAAGTAGGTTCAGGAAGGGCTTAGGGTAAAGTCATGAATGACAGTCATAATATAGGATAGAACTTCGGAATGCACTCCTCTAGTATCTCCAACTGGCTGTTATAAAGGACAACCAAGTCTACTGTTAAAATGTCCCTTGGTGCTGTCAGATAGAAAAATTTCTTATATCCTTATTTATATACTTTAAATACAAAGATTATCTTACGAAGATCCCTTGCCTTTCCCATCCTTCTGTCCTATAAAAAAGATTCTAGCTTTTCCTTGTCTGTCTTCCTTTTTCCCACCCTCCAAGGAGCTCCCACCTTTGCCAGACTGACCCTTTAAGGCTTTGTAAGGCAAAATCAGACAGAGGGCAGAGGAGAAAAGCACAGGAAACTAGAGGGCTGGGGCTAGAGGAAGAGACGTCCCTAGGTGAAGGACATTTGAAAATAAAAGTCCGGGTATAACTACAGAGAATATGCACGGAGAATGGGAGAGGAGTGGAAAAGAGGATATTAGAAAGCATTGCTTCTGAAAGATGTAAAGGATTTAGGTTACTTTGAAGCTAATTTTGGTTTCAGTGCTGTGTTCTTTTGACCATGATACTGCCCCAGACCTAACCACACCAGTCAAGGGTTTACAAACATTCCCATGTGGGCTCATCCAATAATACCCTTTGGGATTCCCTATTAAAACACCTAGAATTCCTACTTATGATTTCTGTTTTACCACATGACACTTTTCAGAAGAAAGTGGTTAAATAAGCTCCTTGGAGAACCTCCTAAGTTAGGTAATTGGAGCACAGGGAAGAATCTGTCATCAGATGCCTTTCACTAAGTTAATTACAGATAAAACCAACACGAAGTGGTTAGAAGCAAAGGTTAAAATTTCACTCCCTTGGACTTTGTATAATAATGAATTAAACTGCTGGACTGCATTGGCAACCTGTTGGGAATATGATTTGGAAATAGAAAAACCAGCCAATGGTGGTCTGATTTTGTTCTTGAAAGTAATTTAAAGTAACACAAACCCACCAAGACTTTACCTCTTTTTTACTTTAAAATGCTATTTGTGATTTTTTAAAATGGTGCAGATGTACAAAAGAATCTATATGCTTTTCCTCAAGTAAAGATACTTTCTCCATATGTGTGTGGACCACAAATCACCTAAATACTTTATAACTCAGGCACCATGACAGAATTTCAGTGCCGTTTCATTTCTCAAAACATTAAATCCTCCACAAATTCAGAAATCACATCACCTTAAAAAGCAGCCAGTGCTGGGGAGTGAGGAATAAGGAGTAGGAGTGAAGAGAGGGTGCAATGGAGAATGGAATGAAATATATGGAGGATGGAAGGATCAGTTATTTTCTTTTCTTTAACAGGAAAGAATCAAATGATCCTGTCTCAATGAGTATGCTTCATGTATAGTATTTTTGCTATTTTTTAAAACTTCAGAAAACACATTCCTAAAGGAAGATCCCACCCAAATTCCAAGTTCTTCATTAATCAGGCTTTCCATTACATTGTTCATGAGAAAATTCTCCTTTTTTAAACTACGTGGTTTAACGCCTTCCATATTCCGTAAGATTTCATAACCCATCTTTTCTGCTGGTAGCACCTATATGCTAAAAGTTGTCAAGCTCCAGAGCCTTGTTATGTTTTACTTTACTTCTTCTACATCCACTATAAATACTAGATCCTGATTTTTAATATGTTCAACTATTAAAATATATTAGCTAGAAACTCTAGGTACTTTTAATTAAAAAATAAAAAATCCAAATCCCTACCTAATACACTCGCTTCTGATAATATCCCATTTTCCTTTCCAAATACTATGTCCTCTTAATTGTTTTGGAGGAGGAATGAGAAGCTTTCATTATTGTATATGAGCAATAAATAAGAAAATATTCTATGTATATGAGGGCTGGGGGGCATTGCAGACACCATTAGTGCCTTTTCAACATCAAATATCTGCATATCTCTGCTTGAGGGGGCTCTCTGGCTCCTGAAGTGAATTTGGTCCAGGCCAAACCAGGCAGGAAGTACCGGGGAGTCATGGTTCCTCAGAGCAGCCCTCAACCATTGCCTGCTTGATGTGAGAGGATGTCTTATTCAGTTTGGGATGCTAGAACAGTTGGGGAGCCCAACTTCAATTAGAGGATAGGCTCACAATGTTTAGTGATAGAGAAGAGGCAAAAAATGTTTTAGAACCTGTTGATCTAGAGAGGGCTGATAGGAACAATTTAACTTTAATCCAAGTCTGTCTGTTATATAAACTTACATAAGAGCAAAGCAGCTTGGAAACAATTTGACAGGGATCCAGAAAAGCTTCAGAGGCAGTAACGTTTCAAGGAGGCTTTGAAGAATTAATAGGATTCATCTCGGCAGAAGTGTTTAAAGGACATCCTAGTCGGGGTAGCTTAAACAACAAACATTTATTTCTCACACTTCTGGAGGCTGGAAGTACAAGATCAGGGTGCCCACATGGTCGAGTTTTGGTGAGAGCCCTCTTCTGTCTTGCAGACTTCCATCTTTTCACTTGTCCTTACATGGCAGAAAAGAGGGTGAGGCAACTCTCTGAGGTCCCTGTTATAAGGACACTAACCCCATTCTTGAGGGCTCCACTCTCATGACCTAATAACCTCCCCCAAGGCAACACATCGTAATACCATGACCTTGGGGATTAAATTTCAACCCAGGAACATTGGAAGGACACAAATTTTGAGTCCATAACAGAAGACAATATCCCCAGCATCTTTGCCTTCAGTTGCAACAACCACGAGGCATGTTCTACACAGCCTCTGAGCGGTCCCAGCAGAAAGGATCCCTGGTTGCCCACCGCCATGATCTGCTTGATAATTCCCCACTCCCTCAAAAGCACTTGCTGAGATCACCTCCCAAAACAGATTACTTACACGCAAATCCGTATATCAGGATCTGCTTCTGGGGGAAGCCCAACTTCAATCAGAGGGTAGGTTCACAATGTTTAAGAAGAGGCAAAATCAGTTGTAGAACTTGTTAGTCTAGAGGAAGGGGCTGAGGTGAACAATTTAACTTTAACTCAAGTCTGCCTGTGATATAAACTCACATAAGAAAGCTCAGAAACAATTTGACAGGGATCCAGAAAATCCTCAGAGGCAGTAATGTTTCAAGGAGGCTTTGAAGAATTAGTAGGATTCAGCTGGGCAGGATTGTTTAGAGGACATCTCAGGCAGAGGAACCAAAATCAAAGCCAAGAACACCCTTGGGGGCAACAGAGAAACCACGAACATGAGGCAGGAAAGTGTCTCAAGACCTTGGATATGACATTAATTGCAAAGAGCATACATTTCATTCCATATGCTTTGGGGAAGAAAATAAATGTTTGATCAGGGAATTGATACATTACAATTGTTTAGAAACCTAACTATGAACAAAGCATATGAAATTGATTTTTTAAAATAATAAGAGTATAAAATGTTCAAATTACTTACATTTATAATAAAGCTAAATAAATGTTTTGACCAATTTACACCCATCATGGCAAACCTACTATTTTGTGTATATTTGTTTCCATAGATATATGCATATGAATATGATGCTCTTTCATGAATGAAAATAAGATTTTAGGCAAAAGGTACACTAAGGTTTCAGATTTGTGACATATGTCTGCAAGTAAATAAGGACAAAGGTACTCTGCAAAGTCAGTACTTTTCTGGGATTGCCTTTTGCAATGAACGGCATCACCACAGGCTGAGTTTCCAATCTGGGAGACCAGGATTCATCCTTAACACCTCCCTCTTCTTCCACTGCCACATCCAGCCCACCATAAAGTCCCATCCATTTTACCTCCTAAATAGCTCCCAGATTCCTCCACTTTTCTCCATTGCTTATGCCATCACCCAGTCGCAGCCACCATCATCTCTGACTGGGAGGACAGCCAGAGCAAACATTCACCCTAGATCTGCCATTCTATTACCAGCACAGAAGCTCATGTCTCTCCCCAGCTTAAAGCCCTGCATTGGCTCCCACTGCACTTAGGATAAAGTGATGTGGACTCTGCCAGCCTATTCCGCCTCAACTCTCAGGACTCCCTCATTCATTCTCGATGCTCCAGCCACAATGGCCAACCTTTAGTTCCCCAGGAAAACCTGTGATCCCCAACTGGGGGCTTTGCATGTACAGTTCCTCTTGCTAAGATGCTCTTTTCCCAGGCCCCTCCTTCTTTACTCATTTAACTCCCATTCCTCCTTTTCATCCTAGACTAGTATCACTTTCTCAAGGAACGTTCCCTGTCCCTGGGGACCAAGCCAGGTCTCCCTGTTGGAAGCTTGTAACCTTCTGCGCTTTTCCTTCTCTGTCTGTTATTATCTACCTACGGGCCCATGTGACCGTCTACCTTCTTCTTTAGACCATGAGCTCTATGAAGATGGCACATAGCAGGGGCTTAAGAAATATCCATCATTCTTAGCAAACTATCACAAGAACAGAAAACCAAACACCGCATGTTCTCACTCATAGGTGGGAACTGAACAATGAGATCACTTGGACTCAGGAAGGGGAACATCACACACCGGGGCCTATCATGGGGAGGGGGGAGGGGGGAGGGATTGCATTGGGAGTTATACCTGATGTAAATGACGAGTTGATGGGTGCAGTAGACCAACATGGCACAAGTATACATATGTAACAAACCTGCACGTTATGCACATGTACCCTACAACTTACAGTATAATAATAATAAATAAATTAAAAAAAAAAAAAAGAAATAAGTGTGTGAATAAATCATTTCAATTATATGTTAACTTGTCTCAGGAATATGGTTCATCATTTTATATGCACTATACGTACGTATGCATTATATGTGCATTGTATACCCACATATAGCTAAGAAAACTAAGGCTGAGAGACTCTTAAGTTACTTGTTCATCAGGAATAATGGACCTGGAGTTTGTTCATGAATCCGGCTTGGGCAGACACTCCTGACGAACACCTTGTACTGTACTGCAGAATAATAGGTAACAGTTACAGAGTTGGCTTCATGTCAAGAGTTATGGGGCCCATTTTTCTATTTCTAAAAATTTTATTGTATGTCATTGCCTTGATGCCTCTTCCATAAAAATAGCCTTCTAAATGATGGGTAGATTTTTCTAAGCTTTGTCTTACCCAGAATCTAATGTATTGTTTGGGTTCTCAGAACTTTTTTCCAGGTTGGTTATTTGGCTTCCCATTGTATCATATTATGTCATTCTAGATATATTATTTCTACTCTTTGCCTCTGTTCTCCTTAATTTTTGCAAAGATGCAATACATTGAGAAAATACACCCATTGAGGCCTAGTAGTTTTGCTCAGAATATCGCTATCTTCCTATATAGTTAGAGTATGGAGAGTGTTTTGAAATATGATAGGAACAGACAATGAGATAAGGCTGAATTATATACAGAATAAAGAATAGGAAAAATCATCTCCGTGTTGGAAACAATGAAACCAGGTAACACTCCAGGTTAAAGGAACAAACATGGTTAATGAGTGTCTACTGTGATGAAGACTTGACTAATACACAGAAGGCCAAACATAATCTTCATTTTTTTTCATTTAAACCTTTATTTTTGATTCAGGGATACATGTACAGGTTTGTCACAAGAGTATATTGCATGATGCTGAGGTTTGGGATACAAATGATCTCGTCACCCAGGCAGTAAGCATACTACTCAATAAGTAGTTTCCAAACTCTTGCCCTCCTCCCCCCTCCAGTAGTCCCCAGTGTCTATTGTTCTCATGTTTATATTCATGAGTACCTAGTGTTTAGCTCCCACTTATAAGCAAGAACATGCCATATTTGGTTTTCTGTTCCTGTGTTAATTTGCTTAGGATAATGACCTCTAGCTCCATCCATGCTGCTGCAATGATGTGACTTCATTCTTTCTTATAGCTTTGTAACATTCCATGGTGTATATGTACCACATTTTCTTTATCCAGTCCACCACTGAAGGGCACCTAGGTTGAGTCAATGTCTTTACTCATATTAATGGTGCTGCGATAAACATATAAGTGCATGTCTTTTTGGTAGAATGATTTACATTCCTTTGGGTACATATCCAGCAATTTGATTACTGGGTCAAATGGTAATTCTATTTTTAGTTCTCTGAGAAATTTCCAAACTACTTTCCACAGCAGTTGAACTAATTTACATTCCCACCAGTAGTGTGTAAACATTCTCCTGTCTCTTCAGCCTTGCAAGCATCTGTTAATTTTTTTGACTTTTTATTAATAGCCAGTCTGACTGATGCAAGATGGTATCTCATTGTGGTTTTGATCTGCATTTCACTGATTAGCGATGTGGAGCATTGTTTCATGTATTTGTTGGCCACTTGTATATCTCATTTTAAGAAGTGTCTATTTATGTCCTTTGCCCACTTTTTAATAGGGTTATTTATTTTTTGTTTGTTGAATTAAATTCTTTACATATTCTGGATATTAGACCTTTGTAGGATGCATAGTCTATGAATATTTTCTCCCATTCTGTAGGTTGTCTGTTTATTCTGTTGACAATTTATTTTGCTGTGCAGAAGCTCTTTAGTTTCATTATGTCTCACTTGTCAATTTTTTTGTTGTTGTTGCAATTGCTTTTGAAAACTTAGTCATAAAGTCTTTGCCAAGGCTTATGTCCACAAGAGTATTTCATTGATTTTCTTCTACCACTTTTATAGTTTTAGGTCTTACATCTAAGTCTTTAATCTATCTTAAGTTACTTTTTGTATCTGATGATAGGCAGTGGTCCAGTTTCATTGTTCTGCCTATGGCTAGCTAGTTATCCCAGCACCATTGATTGAATAGACAATCCTTTCCCTATTGCTGATTTTTGTTGGCTTTGCTGAAGATCAGATGATTGTAGGCAGAAGGCTTTATTTCTGGATTCTGTATTCTGTTTTATTGGTCTATGTATCTGTTTTTGAAGTCGTACCATGCTGTTTTGGTTACCATAGCCTTACAGTTTAGTTTGAAATTGAGTATTGTGATGCCTCCAGCTTTATTCTTTTTGCTTAGGATTGCTTTGGCTATTTGGCTCTTTTTTGGTTCTATATGCACTTCAGAGTAGTTTTTCTAATTCTGTGAAAAATTATATTGGTAGTTTGATAGGAATGGCACTGAATCTGTACATTACTCTGGCCAGTATGGCTGTTTTAATAATAATCTTCTAATCCATGTGCCTAGAATGTTTCGTTACTTGATTATGTTATATATGATTTCTTTCAGCAGTGTTTTGTAACTCTCCTTGAAGAGATCTCTCCCCTTCTTGACTAGATGTATTCCTAGGTATTTTATTTTTTGTGGCTATTGTAAATGGAATTGTGTTCTTGATTTGGCTCTCAGCTTGAACATTATTGATGCATAGAAATGCTACTGATTTTTCTACTTTGATTTTGTATACTGAAACATTACTGAAGTCATTTATTAGTTCTAGAAGCCTCTTGGCAGAGTCTTTAGGGCTTTCCAGATATCAAATCATATTATGAGCAAACAATGATAAAAGCATCCTATTTGGATGCTTCTTATTTGTTTCTCTTGCCTGATTGCTCTGGCTAGGACTTCTGGTACTATGTAGCAAAACTAGACATCCTCATCTTGTTCCAGTTCTTAAGGAAAATGCTTCCAGCTTTCATCCATTCAGTATTGGCTGTGGGTTTGTCATAGACAGCTCTTATTGTTTTGTGGTATGTTCCTTCGTGCCTAATTCTTGAGGGTTTTTATTATGAAGGGATGCTGGATTTTATGAAAAGCTTTTCCATGTCTATTGAAATAATCATATGGTTTTGTTTGCAGTTGCGTCTTTAGTTTTCAGTTGTGTGGTGAATCACATTTATTGATTTGTGTATGTTAAACCAGTCTTGCATCTCAAGAAGGAAGCCTACTTGATCATGGTGGATTAACTTTTGCATATGCTTCGGGATTCAGTTTGCTAGTATTTTGTTGAGGATTTTTGCATCTGTGTTCATCAGGAATATTGTCCTGTAGTTTTCTTTTTTCATTGTGTCTTTGCCAGATTCAGCTATCAGGATGAGGCTGGGTTTGTAGAATGAGGGAGGAGTCCGTCCTCCTTGATTTTTTGGAATAGTTTCAGTAGGATTGGGACCAGCTCTTCTTTGTATGTCTGGTAGAATTCAGATGTGAATCCATCAGGTCGAGGTCTTTTTAAGGTTGGGTGTTTTTTTATTACTGATTCAATTTCAGAGCTCATTACTGGTATTACTGGTCTGCTCAGGGTTTCAACTTCTTTTTGATTCAATCTAGGGTGGTTGTGTCTATCCAGGAACTTACCCATTTCCTCCAGATTTTCTAGTTTGTGTACCTAGAAGTGTTTATAATAGTCTCTGAGGACCTTTTGTATTTCTGTGGGATCAGTTGTAATGTCATTTTAGTCTTTTCTTTTTTTTTTTTTTTTTTTTGAGATGGAATCTCATTTGGTCACCCAGGCTAGAGTGCAGTGGCACGATCTCGGCTCACGACAACATCTGCCTCCTGGGTTCAAGCAATCCTTCTGCCTCAGCCTCCCAAGTAGCTGTATTACAGGTGCATGTCATCACCCCCAGCTAATTTTTGTATTTTTAGTAGAGACAGGGTTTCACCATGTTGGCCAGGATGTTCTCCAACTCCTGACCTCAGGTGATCTGCCCATCTCGGCTTCCCAAAATGCTGGGATTACCGGCATGAGCCACTTCACCTGGCCCATCTAGTCATTTCTGATTATGCTTATTTGGATCTTCTCTCTTTTGTCTTCATTAATCTAGCTAGCCGTCTATTGATCTCATTTATTCTTTCAAAAAAGCATTTTGGTTTTGTTGATCTTTTGTATGGATTTTGGATCTCAATTTCATTCAGTTCTGCTCTGATTTTAGTCATTTCTTCTATTCTGGTAGCTTTGGGTTTAGTTTGTTCTTCTGTTTCTAGTTCTTCTGAAAGGTAAAATGTGAAATTGTTAATTTGAAATCGTTCTAACTTCTTGATGCAGGCATTTAGTACTATAAATTTTTCTCTTAACACTGCTTTTGCTGCATCCCAGAAATTTTGGTATGTTGTGTCTGTTTTCATTTATTTCAAAAATTGTTTTGATTTCTACCTTAATTTTGTTGTTTACTCAAAAGTCATTCAGGAGTAAGTTTTTTAATTTCCATGTAATTGTCTAGTTTTGAGAGATCTTGTTGGCATTGATTTCTATTTTATTCCACTGTGATCTGAAAGTATGCTTAGTACAGTTTTTATAATTATTATTTTACTGAGACTTGCTTTATGGCTGAAGATGTACTTGATCTCAGAGTATGTTCCATTTGCAGATGAGAAGAATGTATATTCTGCGGCTATTGGCTGAAGCAGTCTGTAGAAGTCTATTAGGTCCAATTGGTCAAGTGCTGAATTTAAGTTCAGAATTTGTTAGTTTTCTGCCTCAAAGATCTGTCTAACACTGTCAGTGGGATGTTGAAGTCTCTAACTATTACTGTGTGGCTAAGTCTTTTTAGGTCTAGAAGTACTTGTTTTATGAATCGCAGTGCTCCAACACAATCTCCATTTTAAAAAAGAAAATAAATTGCTTGAGAAGATTTATCCAAAGGAGAGTTATGTGAAAACAGATGAACTTATATAATAACAGAATCACTATATATTTTAAATATGTTGCATTTTTTCTCAATAAAATCAGAATTATTTACAATATATACATATATTTCTCTTTGTTTCAAACAAAGAAAATTGTTTAACAAAAGAGACAAAAGGTGAGGCCCTAATGAATTCAGAAAATCCGGTCAACTTGATTCACGATAAGACAAAAGAGTAGATGAAAATATCAAAAATTATTGCAAAATCTGTCAATGATTGTGCACAGCAAGCTTAGGCATGAGTCAAGGTTACCGTCTTCACTCACAATCTTATGATTTTATCCCAGAAAAGCCTACTCATGCCCCACAAAGCCAGTCCCCAAAAAAAGGCAACAATGGGCACCACAGCCCATTCACCCAAGAGGCCTGGCCTTTTCAACTTCTTCCTAGCTGACGTCAGGCTTTCAGTTCTATGTATCCTTTTATGAGTTCTCATCTTTTGACTTCATCTCCAGCCCCTGTGGGAGCATTGCAATTGAGGATCATTATGCTTTGGGTTTATCTGCTTTTGCCTTTTGCCAAGTGGGGGCATTGCTCATTTTCTGGCTCTTTCTGTTTACCATTGACTCTGCCCAACTGCTATCTTTCACCTGAGTCCCTACCCAAATCTCACCTTGAATTGTAATAATCCCCACATGTCAAGGGTGGCGCCTGGTGGAGTTAACTGAATCATGGGGGTGGTTTCCCCCATACTGTTCTTGTGGTAGTGAATACGTTTCATGAAATCTGATGGTTTTACAAATGGGAATTCTCCTGCACAAGCTCAATCTTGCCTGCCACCATATAAAACCTGCCTTAGCTTCTCCTTTGCCTTTGCCATGATTGTGAGGCCTCTCCAGCCATGCTGAACTGTTGAGTCCATTAAACCTCTTTCCTTTATAAATTACCCAGTCTCGGGTATACCTTCACTAGCAGTGTGAGAACAGAATAATACACCAATCAAGCTCCAGGACTCACTCACTTGGCTGTTCCACTCCCTGGGAGTAGGAGTAGGCAGTTCACCGTTATGAATATCCAAGTGCCAGGGTTTGAAGGAACCCAGTAGCTTCTCAGCTGCCCACCCAAAAACACCGAAAGCATCTCTTAACATGCAACTGTTGATGAAAAGCAACCCAGCTTAATCTCTTTATTCAGAGATTCCTTATTTGTAACTCCAAAATCAATTCTCTCAGTGCTTTCACGCCATTCACGGATTTGCACAGAAGAAGAAACAAGTCTGAGTCACCTGACACATACATTCCCAGCTGAGGTCGAACAAGGCAACACGCTGCCTTGTTTCAGTAGACATACTGTAAAACAAGGGTCCTTTTAACTGTCTATTTACTGCCCTGCTTTTTATACTTGAGTGCTTTGGTTTGGTGATTTCACTGCTTAAAAGTTCCCAAGCACAGTGCTGAAGTGTTGTCTAGTATATGTGTTAGGTAAGCTTCATTCAAACCTGAGCTACAGTTTTGTTGGTCATGAGTTCAATACTAACAATTCAACAATAGATAGTAAATAAGGTGATTTTAAACAGAAACACACATAAGGTATGTGATGACCGGATGTTGACCAGAGGCTCCCAGGAGCATAACCCTGTATTACCCCTAGGAATAATAGCTCAGTATTTGCTAATTCACTGTTTACAGTGACTTTATAGAAGACAATTACTATGAATAATGAGAATCAACTGTAACTGCATCACATTATGGTCTTGGAGTAATAGGACCCAGAACAGACAGTAATGTTAAAATATAAGGGCCTGGGGCCAGGCGTGGTGGCTCATGCCTGTAATTCCAGCACTTTGGGAGGCTGAGTTGGGTGGATCACCTGAGGTCAGGAGTTTGAGACCAGCTTGGCCAACATAGCAAAATCCCGTCTCTACTGAAAATACAAAAATTAGCTGGGCATGGTGGTGGGCGCCTGTAATCCCAGCAACTCAGGAGGCTGAGGCAGGAGAATTGCTTGAACCTGTGAGGTGGATGTTGCAGTGAGCCGAGATCGCATCACTGCACTCCAGCCTGGGCAACAAGAGCGAAACTCCATCTCAAAAAAATACATATATATAAGGGCCTGGATGGAGGTTTTGATGGGCTCCACCCTGAGAAACTAAGGAAGTGTCATGCGAAACAGGAGAGCACTGAACTGGAGTTGGAGAAGCACCAGAGACAAACTCGTACCTCTTCTCCATACTTTTTGAGGCCAACCCTATTGCTATGTATTAGTAAATAGTCTGGTAATAATATCACATAACCTATCCATGGCAAAAGAGGTATTATCTCTGGATTTTACACTTAATGTTTGACAGTATAGATTGGTAGGCCAGGCCCAGTGGCTCACACCTGCAATCCCAGCACTTTGGGAGGCCGAAGCGGGCAGATCACGAGGTCAGGAGATCAAGACTATCCTGGCTAACATGGTGAAACCCCATCTCTACTAAAAATACAAAAAACTAGCCTGGTGTGGTGGCAGGCGCCTGTAGTCCCAGCTGCTTGGGAGGGTGAGGCAGGAGAATGGCGTGAACCCAGGAGGCGGAGCTTGCAATGAGGCGAGATGGCACCACTGCACTCCAGTCTGGGCGACAGAGCAAGACTCTGTCTCAAAAAAAAAAAAAAAAAAAAAAGACAGTATATATTGGTACTGCTCAGTATAGTAGGTACCAGCAAATGTAGTCACTGAGTACTCGAAGGTTGCTAGTCCAAATTGAGATGTGCTACAATCATAGCATACACACCAGATTTCACACACGGTATGATAAAAATAATGTAAAACTGCTTGTGAATATTTTTTGAGACAGGATTTTGCTCTGTCTCCCAGGCTGGAGTGCAGTGGTACAATCATAGGTCGATGATGCCTCGACCTCCAGGGCTCAATCCATCCTCCCACCTCAGCCTCCCTGGTAGCTGGGACTACAGGCATGCACCACCATGCCCGGCTAATTTTTGTATTTTTTGTAGAAAGATGTTTCACCATGTTGCTCAGGCTGGTCTCGAACTCCTGGGCTCAAGGTATCCTCCCTCCTCAGCCTCCTAAAATGCTGTGATTATAGGAACGAGCCATCATGGCCAGCATGAATAATTTTTATATTGATTATATGTTGAAGTATTTTTACATAATAGGCATTAAAAGTATTGAAATTAATTTTATCTTTTTTTAACCTTTTTAAAATGTGGCTACTAGGAAATGTTACATGGCTTATATGGACTGCATTGTGTTTGTATTAGACAGTGCTGATTTGGAATAAACAGCTGAATTGGGAGGATTTATAGTAAGAATTTGTAGTGAAAATAGTGAACTAGACCACCATATAACAGCTATCGCTTACATCCTACTTACTCTGAGCCAGGCACTGTTCTAAGTACTTTACATATATTACTAATTATGTATATTACTTTACATATATTAACTTGACAGGTCCTCAATGGAATTCTCAGGATAGATGCTATTCATTTTGCAAATGAAAAACTGGGGCAAAGAAAATGAAGTGATTTGCCCCTGGTCACACTAGATTTGAACCAGATTTGACCTAAGTAATATAGCTCACATTCTTAACCATCACACACACACACACACACACACACCACACACATCTATTTGATGCAATCATCAAACCCATGAAATAAAAATTACTTATCAGTAAATAGAAATCATAGTTTATGCCTCGGTTGCATTCTCTGAAGATATAAAAAGAAACAGACATTTTTATAAAGGAATGAACATTAACTTCTAAAAGTTTTGCAAGGTTTTGCAAAAATTGAGCCACCATGAATGTGAGGATATTTTGTTGTCTTCCATCTAGATCTAGTATAGAAACGCAGGTCAGAAGGTAGGAAGATAGAGTAAAAATATACCAATTTTATTGGTTAAAAAAAACTAATAAAAGAGAATACTAAAATAAATTTAAAGAGGGATTTGGGGATAAATATTAGAAAAAGAACTTCTCAAATGAGAAGAGATAGCATACAGTGAAGTTTGCAGATGAACTAAGGTTCTAGGTAAATGAAGAGCCAAGCCTGCAGAAACAGGAGTCCGATGGAAGAGGAAGAAATATGCTAAATAAACAGACTTAGGATTTGTAAAACAAAACTGCTCAAGCTGCCCATATAAAGCTGCTTGTTTGTTGTTTCAAAAATCAGTTGAAAATTCTTTGAGAGATTTGTTTCCATTTTAAAAATAATGATTATATTCATTTATCAGCAAAGGACAATGACCTGGCTCCTGTGCTGGTTATTCCTGGGAAGAAAGGCATCCAGAAAGGCCATGAGAGGGGCCTGACTCTTTTATACCTGCAGGATCTGCATCTTCAGAACTCCATACAGGCCTTGTAGATTTCTTTTATTAAAAAAAAAAAAAAGAGAGACAGAGTCAGTCTCTCTGTTACCCATGCCGGAGTGCAGTGGTGCAATCATAGCTCACTGCAGCCTCCAACTCCTGGGCAGAAGCGATCCCCCTGCCTCAGCCTCTCAAGTAGCTGGGGCCTACAGTTGCACGCTGCCATGGCCAGCTATTTTTACTTTTATTTTGTAGAGACAGAGTCTTGTTATGTTGCCTGGGCTGGTCTGGAACTCTTGGCCTCAAATGATCCTTCCATGTCAGCCTCCTAAAGTGCTGGGATTACAGGCATGAGACACCGCGCCTGGCCTAGATTTCATTTTAAAACACTGAGAACAATTAGTCTACATGTCACTGCACACTTGCATGGAGACAACTCCTCTACTATACAGGGAAGCCTGGACTAGTAGCAGGTGTTGCTGAACCACGTCACTGGCCTGGGACTCAGAAAACCTGCATTCAAAGTCTCTCTGTTACTTATTACCCTGGGGATCTTGGCATTGCACAGAGTTTCCAAAGACTTTGTTTCTAAAGAGAAAAGATGTAATAAAAGGAAGAAGTTTATACAGAGATTAAAAATCTAAAACAGGGCTCAGATTCTTGCTCTTCGACTTCAAGACGTTGGCCACATTACCTCTTGGAGCTTGTTTCTTCATCAATAAGATGTTGATAATCATGCCTGCCTCATGGGACTGATGAAATGATGAAGTGAGATCATCTTTGTAAAGTGTTTGGCACAGTGTTTAGCCTGGCACATACTATGAACCCAAAAATGATTTTGTAAAATTAGATGATCATTCAGCTTCTTTCCAGCTCAGACATGCTATGAAGATACGCAGCCAGCACTGCCTTGCCATGGTGCGTCTTTTTTTCTGACCCAAGCCTGTTCCTTATTAAAACGCTGCAACTTTGTGGTGAGAAAAGGAGTTATTCCATAATTTTGACCATCAGAAAGTGAACCAACTGACACCAATGCCTCAGCAATGATTCTAAGTATTAAGAGTTGCTTTCATCTTTACAGATGGAAGAAGTGAGGACAACACTTGGTCAAGGTCACACATGTTGAGGAACCACCCAAGAGAGATCAGAAACTCAATCCCTTCTTCAAGCCCTTGGGCTCTGTTTGCTAATTACTTGTGAGAGTTATTAACGTGCTTTTTGTTTTTCTTTAATTTTGGTTTTCTTCATTTATGGGTATCAACATAAGCCCTTGCTCAAAGCTCAAGGCTAAATACTAGGTAAGGCTCATATTCTTGCTGGCAGAAACCTCTGTTTTCAACACTTCTCTAAAAAATAGAACCTTGTTCATAAGCTTTATACCATTGCTGCAAAAATGTAATATGCAAATACGGCATTTTATAACTTTAGAGTTAAATAATAGAGGCAGCTCTCCAAACCTCAACTAGATATTTACATAATTGCATTACTAGCATTTGCATGAGCCATAATGAAAGCTAAGGGGGAAAACCTGCTTATTTCCTAGTAACTCCATAATACAACATGATTTTTATTTGCTCTAACAAATACAGCTTAACTGTTTGTTTGTTTGTTTGTTTTTTAACCAGACGTTATATTTGGGTTCCTTATAGTTCCTGGTTGTAATAACAGAGCGCCAGCAAATTTCATAAGAAGAGAAAATTGTCTGATGAAAAATTAGTTATTCCAAAAGAATTCCCCTAAATATTTGACTTTAGTATGCCTCCACATTTGCTTTCTGGCTTTTGACAGATCAGCTTCTTCACTCCATGTATCGCGCCTTTTTTTTTTATTTTTTATTTTTTATTTTATTTATTTATTTATTTATTTTTTTGAGACAGGGTCTGACTCTGTCACCCAGGCTGGAGTGCAGAGGCATGATCTCAGCCCACTGCAACCTCCACCTCCTGGGTTCAAGCGATTCCCCTGCCTCAGCCTCCTGAGTAGTTGGGACTACAGGTGCACACCACCATGCCTGGGTAATTTTTTGAATTTTTTTGGTAGAGGTGGGGTTTTGTCATGTTGGCCAGATTGGTCTCAAACTCTTGGCCTCAAGCAATCTGCCCTCCTTGACCTCCCAAAGTGGTATCACGTCTTTTTAAGATTAATTTCTTCAAGGTCAGTTTTCCCTAAATCCCTTTAGGTACTCTCAGTAGAGAGGACCAGCTGCTAGTCCTGACTATTCCATCCTGATTAATAAGTCAATGTTGTTGGGTGTCCCTAGAGCAAATCTAGCATGCACCCAATAAATGCATGCTAAATTGGATTGAAATTAAATCTATTCTATATAAGTAAGTGACTTATGGCACATCTCTTGGTTTTCATGTCCCCCAAATACAGATTCTGAGATAGAACCTGGGTGCAGGTAGTTTATTTGGGAGATAATCTCAGAAAGCACAGGTAGGGCAATGGAGAAAGTGAGACTAGGAAGGGAGGTAAACTAAAAGGGATACATTCATGAGACAGGTAATCACTGCAGAAAACTGAGCTGCAAACTCAGAGGGAACACTGGGAGAAAACACATGGAGAGAACTTGATGAAATCTCAGGCATTTCTCCCGCTTAGCCCCCTAACCACACATCAACAGCTTCCCAGAGATACCAGACAAGAGTGAGGGTTTAGGTACTGCCAACTCTCAGACTGAACTCTGCAAGTTCTATCATGTCCTGACTCAGACCCCAGTTACTCTCAGAAGCAATGCTGTCTGCCATATCCAGTCCAGATTCTCAATCTCATTTCAAGTCTTGCTTTTAAATCATTCTGGATGATTTTTATACCTTGGTGTTTGATTTGTCTATTTTTACTCATCTATCCCCCAAAATAATTTTAAAAGACATTGTACCCCCTAGCACATTATTAGGTTGACATCTACAGGCTTTTTTGGTCATCAGTTTAAGTAGTTGCTAAAAGTGACTTTCAGTAAATTGTAAATATTGGAAGTCTAAAATAAAATTGTTACTCAGATCCTTTAAATGTTTCCAATGGAATTTAAATTCCAAAGAAATGTGATATTCATCACTGTTCACTTAAATATATAAATGTACATGCTTACCTTGTTTTATAATGTTCCTTGAAGTCGCATTTCCATTCCATTTTCCCCCACAGAACTTTATGCTAATACAATAATATACTTGAAATAATTTAACTAAATAAGTCTGTCATAATTCACCACAGAAAAGGGTATAAATTAACATTTTTTAAAAAGGTCCTTGACTATATAGGTTCAAATGTATTTTTTTAAGTTTTCTTTTGGGAATTATCATAATATGTCTTACTCAGTACACAATTGATCAAAACAATACAAATATATTTTAAATGTTAATAAATACATTTAAAATTTTAAATTTTAATGGAAAGCCATCTCAATGAAATGGGCAGGACTAGTCTGTTTTTTCTAATTAGTTAATCTTTCCATGAATGAATACTATTTATCAATAGAATGAGACAGAGGTTAATATCAATGTTGTTCTTTGTTTTAAAAATAGCACTGAAAAGACTTGTCCAAAAAAATGTATTTAAGTAGTTGAAAATAGAATCGATTTTATTATAGCGGTGTCTTTCAATTCTTTGAGCTGTTTTAGAGTTACATCCTAAACATAGCACGGTAGTCTAGCGCCAAAGATTACTTTCAAGCCAGACACAGTGGGTCATGCCTATAATCCCAGCACTTTGGGAGGCCAAGGCCTGTGGATCACTTGAGGTCAGGAGTTTGAGACCAGCCTGGCCAACATGGCAAAATCCTGTCTCTACTAAAAATACAAAAATTAGCTGGGAGTGGTGGTGGGTGCCTGTAATCCCAGCTACTCAGGAGGCTGGGGCATGAGAATCCTTGCACCACTACAGTCCAGCCTGGGCAAGAGAGCAAGACCCTGTCTCAAAAAAAAAAAAAATGTAACAAACCTGCACGTTGTACACATGTACCCTAGAACTTAAAAGTATAATTTTTTAAAAAAAAAGATTATTTGGAATATCCTAAGTAGGTTTTCAAATTTTATTCTGAGCAAAGAATTAAAAATCACTATAAAAGAATGTGGTCCCCAGTTATCAGATCAATTAGTTTTCTCAATATCAGTACTAGTTCATAGGGTCCCTTTGCTTGGGTTTTTCCACCATAGCAAGATAAGGAGTGAATCAAGGGATGGAGGTAGGAACACGAAAAGGGCAAATGTGAGGAGAAAAAATGAGCAAGAAACTCTGCAAGTCATAAGGGTGCCTATAGAGGGATGAGTCTGAGAAAAGAAAACACAGGGGATTTGAGCATCTGGAGGTTGATTCTGTTGACACTGTCTCAGTCCCCACGTACTCCCTTGGGAAGTCTATGCATCCCCAGGACACCCACACATTTACACTTCAGTGGCTTTGGAATAATTGTATAGTCCCAAAGTCTTTCTTAGTTTTGCCTTGTGAAATTCAAAGGCCAAGCTTTCGAAACCCAAAAACTAGGAATTAACTCTTTGGTTTGGTTATATCATCCTCAGGACAAGTTGGTAAAACCTAATGCCCAGGCAGCTGCCTGGAAACGAGGGAAGGACACAGGACAAATAGTTTCCAGGAATAAAAAATACATTAGCTAACCTTTCAAAGTTGCACCCTGTGTGCTCAAAATAACAAAGGAGCCACTTCCATTATGGATGCTATAGAATTCATGAAGTTCAATCATTTAATTTGGGCCTTTGGTTTGTAGATTTAAGATTTAGTGCAGAAGAAAAGAAGAGCATATAATGTATAAATTTGCAGGGATGTTAAAAATGCCTGTACATGGACTCATTAGATAACTCTCAATGTGTAGGTAAATTTTATGTTCAAATAGGACCACTTATTTATCAGCCTGATTTCTCTGGGAAGAAAATCAATTCAGACCAGACCTGTTTCATTCAAGTAAGCCTGCGGGCTTGTGTGTGTATGCATACATATAATAATCTGAAGCAGTCTGCTGCTATTTAATTATAGCAATACATGTGACGATGGATACACAGATTGGAGCGATTCAGGGCCATGAGCCAAGGAATGTAGGGTGACGATTTTAGCCCAGCGAGGCCCATTTCAGACTTGGGACCTCCAGAACTAGACAATAACAAATTTGTGTTGTCTTAAACTCTAAGTTTGTGGTAATTTGCTACAGTGGCAATCGGTAACTAATTCAGTGCCCTAATAAAATGACATGTCTTTACAAATTAACTATGTAGACACATTCCATTATCATCCTACATTGAAAGTATTTAATGTCCCCTAAAATAAAATTCCATTTTAATAATTATCACCTATGACTTTTGATTGCCCTAAGTAATCTAATATAGATAAGAAAATAAGTGTTCCACCAGGCTAGGCCCAAAGGAAATTGACAGGGCTGAGCAGTAGAAATCAGGAGTTATTAGAAATCATGGGGCCTCCCTAAAGGGTGGGAAATTTATCAACTGTGCTTTTCTTTCCTATTCAAGTGATTATGTTTGCCCAGAAATCCATGAACATGGAGGAACTCTAAGTATGTCTTTGGTAGGCAAATACTTGTTTTCTTCTAAACTCATGATGTAGAGGGAATGATTAAAAGCTACAGACCACAGGGGGTGGAAAAGTATTAGCTTAAAAAAATGGATCCAATCCAAATGTCACGGGCCGGCTTGAATTTTGGTGAACCTAATGATTTTTGAAAAATGTCTGTTAAAACTGTTCTCCATGCCAAGCTCCAGGGTAAAACCACAAGTAGGAATTGATCTGTTGTATTTTATAAAATCCAAATGCTGTTTTTCTGATTTAAATACTTCTTTAACAGATTCTGAAATAGGACACAAGGGAAGAAATTGAGACAGTACATTTTAACCTTCTCAAGCTGCCAGGACACAGATCTCTCCCTCTTTCCCTCCAGAAGGGATCAAGCAGTGACTCCTGGAGCTGTGACTCCTGGTGAGGGGCTAGTCATACAGTGTCCATTCCTAGACCATGCTTTAATCACGGCCAGGAACACTGAAGCTTTGGGACTGAGAGTGTACTCACTTAGTTTCCCTGAATTGAGAACGCGTGAGAAAAAGCAAAGGGTACCCAAATTCTTGTGGCCTTATTAACGCTTTCTGGAAAGTCTTTAATCATTTAATCTTCTTCTAGGTTTCTCTGTCTCTGCTTCTTGCCAAAATAACATGGGCAGGTGAGAAAGCCTGTAGTTCTCCTCTTCAAGTAACCTCAAAATTTAGTTGCTGCTTAAGCCCCAAAATTCCTCCTTTGCATGAACTTGAGATGTTCGTCCCTGAGATCTAGGCCTTGAATGGGAATGGTTTTAATAGGAGCAAATGACAAAGCCAAGACAGTGGCCTAGGAAATGTCTGTGAATGGGCTTAGAGGTAAAGGCACCTCAAAGCACGTAAGCCTCCGCTAAGTCTTATAGCAGCGCCTAGAAAGAGCATGTGCATTTTTGTTGATAGCAGCGGGACTGGAAGAGCACTGTCTCAGGCAAAGGTGAATCCCAACTGTTTCACTTGCAGAAATGCCTACAGCAGGGGTGTCCAATCTTTTGGCTTCCCTGGTCCACACTGGAAAAAGAGAACTGTCTTGAGC
The DNA here is from genome assembly GCF_003255815.1 of Theropithecus gelada. Classification (NCBI taxonomy): domain Eukaryota; kingdom Metazoa; phylum Chordata; class Mammalia; order Primates; family Cercopithecidae; genus Theropithecus; species Theropithecus gelada. The sequence goes on along the minus strand of NC_037670.1, from coordinate 34,219,196 downwards.
CACACATAAAATACACTAACACTAATGATGCTGATGAGAAAAAATTTTAAAAATCACAAAAGAGTTTCATAATGTTTTTAAAAAGTTTATAACTTTGTTTTGTGCTGTATCCAAAGCTGTCCTGGGCCATGTGTGGCCCACAGGCTGTGGGTTGGACAAGCTTGGCCTACAGAAATTCTTGCAAGAAACAAATACCTATGGAGAGTGTTCATGTTGAGGTTTTTAGAAGAGGGGTTGGTGAGTGATAAACAACACACCACGCCCTTTCCCAGTTTTTCTAATTAAAAAATAATTGGGAAATAACGCCAAAAAGAAAAACACATGGAGAACAAACTGTCATCTTTACGACCAACATAGGGAAGGTCAGAGAATCCACTGACATCTGAGGGGCAAAGGGCTTCCTAAGACTGAACACGAGATTAGCCAGACCTACCCAGCTGTACTAGTTATCTATTGCTTTGTAACAAAACCCCTCAAAGCTAAGCAGCTTAAAAGAACAAACATTACCAGGGGTAGTGGCTCAGACCTATAATCCCAGCACTTTGGGATGCAAAGGCAGGAGGATCACTTGAGCCCAGGAGTTCAAAACCAGCCTGGGGAGCACAATGAGACCCCATCACCACAAAAAAATATTTTTAATTAGCCAGGTATGGTGGGATGAGTCTGTAGTCACAGCTACTCAGGAGGCTGAGGTGGCAGGATCGCTTGAGCCTGGGGGGTCAATGCTGCAGTAAGCCATGATCATACCACTGCACTCCAACCTGGGCAAACCTTGTCTCAAACATACACACACACATACACATACATATTTATTTTCTCACAATTTCTATGGATCAGGGATCTAGGTACAGCATGGCTTCTCTGGCTCAGGGCCTCTCACCAGGCTATACTCAAGATGTTGGCCAGGGCTGTGGTCACATCGAGGCTCCACTGGAAGAGGACCTGCCTCCACACTCACTCATGCGGCATTGGCAGGAATTAGTTCCTCACAGGCTACTGAACTGAGGCCTTAGTTTCTTGCTGGCTGTTGGCTTGGAGATGTGAGTCCTTGCTATGTGGACCTCTCCATAGGGCTATTTAGAACATAGCAGCTTGCTTCCTTCTGTAGCTGGGCTCCAAGACAGCAAGAAAGAGAGGCCTGCAAGCCAGAAGTCACAATGTTTTACAAGCTAACCTCAGAAGTCATACCTGACACTTTTGCTACATTCTGTTTGGTAGAAGCAAGTCACTAAGTCCAGCCACATTCAAGAGGAAAAGATCACACATGTGTGTGAATATTATAGGGGCCCTTCTCAGAGGCAGCCCACCATGACAGACAAGTCAAGCAGTGCTCTGGGAGGACTGCAGGCCTCCCTCTACCCCATCCCAGCAGAAAAAGCTCATGCTCCCTATAAGAAGCCTGCCCATGGGTGAAATGACAGAGGATGGGATACACGGCACATGCTGTGTCATACCCATCAATTGCATAAATAAATCCTGCATGAGGGAGGAAGTGGTGGAGAGAGGCTATAAGCCTTAGGCTAAAAAAGTTGGGGGAAGGGAGAAGAGGGAAGGAGCAGACCTTTTCAAATCGAAAGAATCATTAGGAGTAAGGAATGAGAACCACCTAACTCTCACAATACCCTGTTTATATTATGATGCTCAATTTACATATAAAGAACTTGAAGCTTATAGAGCTTGAGTAACCCAAGGTCACATAGATCCTATGTAATGGAGCTAGAATCTATAAATATCCAATTTCTGAAAAAGTGCCATATTCTGTGTTATAATTATACGTCCCATACTCAGAATCTGCTGGGAAGCAGCTATCTGATGAAGACATTCATACTTGCCCATGAAAATGTCCCATTTCAGGAATGATGCTGCCTCATTCTCTCTGTGTCCTTAGATGTCCCCTAAATCTAAAGTTTTATGAAACAATGGCTTGGCCAGGAAACAAAATACACACCTGGCTTAGAAGTAAGCAGTCCCTTCACGACATAGGGCTAGAGAGAAAAGAGAAAAAAAGAGAAGTGAGCAGTCCCTGGAGCTACCTGCAAGCTGTCTGGGAACTCTGCAGAGCACCCTAGGACTGCACAGCCTGTGCCTGCAGCCATGAACCTTGCCAGGAGCTGGTAGCCCACACAGAGGTGGTGACATGCAAGGCAGCTTGTCCAGAGTCCCTGGGTGGCACGTGTCACTCCTAGAAACCTAGCAGGTCAGAAAAGCATTGCTTTGAACTTGAGACAAGATACTTGCTTTCATCAGCCACCCAGCCTCTCCTGCCCTTTTGTTCTAGGAAGCGGGCTAAATCACCGATGGCGACACTTGGCTTCCTGCTGCCTTTGAGGTACAGGGCTGGACAGTGGCTATTTCTAGCCCTACATGCTGCACAGAGGGAGAATGCCCAGGGACCATCGTCTCTTCAAGATGTCATGTCCTGTGTTAAAGAGAATGGGAAAAATATTTACTTGAATGGCTGTATAGTTATATGTGTACCATCATAGTGTCCTTTATTAAATGGTATTTCAGTACCCATTGTGTGCCAGGCACTGTGATGTGTGCTGAGGGTCGCTGATGAATAAAGCAGAGGACTTGTGTGCCAGGAGCACACATGGTCTCGTGTGAATTCCCAAAGATAATACAGCATATGCTGGCATCAAGGGATGTCCCAGGTCACATAGCATCTCCTAGGACGGACTGCATATGTGAAGGCAGAAGACTGTGGGTTGTGGACGTCACTATCAATTTCCCTCTCTGAGACCCAGTTCACTAAGTTGCTCTTCCCTCGCCCAGAACAAAAGAAGGCTGTAGGCAGGAGGAATGGATGTAAGCATGAAAGGGACTGGTAGGGAGGCCACAGGTAGGGATAAGGGAACTTGTGTAAATAATGTTTCCCAAGGAGACAACAGAAAGGATCACCAGTACATATCCAGCGTGTGCACCCAAATCATCGGAGATCTCCACTCTTCAGAAGAAAATATCCTGTCTGAACAAGAAAAACCTTGATTTCTGCTGAGTCTCAGACCTGACCATTATTCCCTTCTCCCAAATGTCCTTCAAAATCCTCTCCCTGCCTCTAGATAAAATTTTGCTTGTCGGTAGGTAGTACCCAGGTACCTCCAGAACAAGGACTGTGCGATAGTGAAGCTTCACTGGGGTCAACTTGGGCTCTACTCATCACACCTCCCAAACAAAAACATTAAGAATAAGCAGTGATATTGTTTACACAAATTGTGCGGCCTTCCGTTTCCCTGCTCGCAGCAGAATTCCTCTTAGATAACACTGGCTTTGTTTCTCGGCTGAGCATCCACAACAGTGTCCAGCTGAAAATCCCATCATGTACCCTAAGAATCCAACAGCTGCCTCTCCCTGGGCCATATATGCAGGTCTCATGATAAAGGAACCAGTGATGCACTTGTGGACCTCTCTACAGTTGAACTTGAACATGTATTTCCTCCACCCGCACCTTACATTTCCCTCTCCTTTTCTCTGTGGGTCACTAGTGTTTTGACTTAAGTTGCCTACCCTCTCCCCCCAACCCCATTTTTCTCACACACAGGAGTTTTGCCCCATGTAACCTTTTGGTAGCCTGCTTGCTGTCCTTTGCAAGCCACTGTTTAGTCTTCCTCTGCGACAGCCTCTCCCCACCCCCTTCCCAGCAACGGCAGCGCTATTGCTGATCCTTTTCCCCTTCACACTAATCTTCCAGCAATCTCCATCCTCAGATGTCGGTTCTAACATTTCTTGGTTCATTTAGGAATGGTTCATTCACCCACTTCCCCAGCAACAGCAGCCCTATTGCTGATCTTTTTTCTCCTTCACACTAATGTTGTACCAACCTCCATCCACAGATGTCTGTTCTATTATTTCTTGGTTCATTTAGGGATGGAGAAAAGCCATTATCATCTTTCCTGGGAGAGGGTATTAACATCGGATGCCATTGCAGACCTCCTATTACTGAAATACTACAGCAATCAACCCTTCTAAGTTCAAGATCTATAATATCCATATCAGGAGCTCAAAATGAAACTGAGCCACTCACATTTGTTTCACACACCTGCCTGATTATCTTAGGAACATAAAGTAGACAGTAGCCCCCCGAAGAAGAAACTCAAGTTTGCAAACAGGCGGAGTTCACTGAAAACAGTTTAGACTCCACACAGAGACACATTGCATATATTTACAAATATAACTTTTAAACTCTGACAGCACGAGTACACCATTGAAATGTTTTCATCTCTGTTTTTTATATCTGTTGTCTGCCACAGCATGTCTGCTTTCGACTATAATCAGAAATTTGGCAAGACGACTTTTTAAAAATATTTTACTTATTTATAATTTGCAGTCATATTTATAATGGTGAAAAGGTGAGTTGGTAAAATAATTTACCCTGAGCTCCTCATCAAAAATAAATGTTTATAAATGAATTGTTTTTACATGAAGTGAAGGAGCAGTGAGGAACTTTGATATGACCTGTAGAATAATCCTGATTGAACCTATGCCACAGCTTTGATCAGCTCTGTGACTGCCTAAGTACCTCATTGAAATGGGTGGGTCTCATCATGAGTCAACAAAAGCTTTCTATCTGAAGAATCATCAGTTCTAACCTTTCTAAATGTGGCAGTGTGCATGCTCAGCATTGAGACAACTTTGGTGTCTGCTTATAAAGACAGACTTTTTATCCATTAAATATTGCTCTGTAACAAACCATCCCAAAGCATAATGGCCCAAACAACAATCACTTGCATAACTCATGGTTCTGGAGGTCAGCAAGTCAAGAGTGGGACAAACTGTGTGGTTCTGTACTCAGCTGAGTTCCCTCGGGCATCTGTGATCAACTGTGGGTTGGTCAGGTGGCCCTGCTTCTGGAAGTTGGCCAGCTTCAGTGGGGGCTCCTCGGCTCTGCTTCATATGGTCTCTCATTCCCCAGCAGGCTAGTCTGGGCATGGCTTCATGATCTTGCCAAGGTTCTGAGAGAGAATAGAAGTATATGAGGTCTTCTGGGGCTATGTTGGTTTTCTGTTGCCGCATAACAATCTCTACAAACTTAGCACCTTAACAATACAGTCATTTACTAGCTCACGGTTCTGTAAATTGGAAGTCTAGTGCAATAGGACTGGGTTTTCTACCCTGAGTATCATGAGGATGAAATTACGGTGTCACCTGGGCTAAGTTCTTAGCTGGAGGCTCTGGGGGTGAAAATGTGCTTCCAATCCCATTCTTGGTGTTAGCAGAATTCAGTTACTTGTGGTTGTAGGACTGAGGTCCCTGGTTCCTTGCAGGCTGTCAGTGAGAGGCCACTTTCAGCCACTACAGATGACCCACATTCCTTATCACAAAGCTCCCTCCATCTCCAAGGCAGTCAGGGTATGTCAACTTCTTCCCATCTTTCAGACCTTGGACTGCCTGTCTCTGACCACTAGACTCAGATTTAAAGAACTCATGTGATAAGGTCAGGTCTACCCAGATAACCTCCCTATCTTATGCTCAATGGATTTGGAAAGGTGGCTATATCTTCAAAATCCCTTTTGCTACATAACATAACATAATCACAAGAGAAATAGCTCATCATATTCATAAGTGCCGACCACAGTGAAGGCAAGGAGATTCCACAAGAGTAAGGGTCATGGTGGAATTCAGCCTCCTGCAGAAGTCTGGGCTTGACTGGCTCATTGGCCCTTCTACCCCATACTGAAAACTAAAGCAGATCAGCCCAAGTTAAAATGGTGGGAAAACAGATTTTACCTTTTGATGGAAGGAGCTACAAGGGCACATTACAAGGAGGGTAGACACAAGGAAGGGGTATAGGATTGACATCAGATCTTGCAATCTGCTACAGACAGGATATATGAAACTTACAAAATCCAGGCAGCTCAACGCCTTATGACAGCTCTTGCTGCAACAAGGTGGCCTGCAGAGACAGCCCATTTCTAGTTATTAGGATGAGAATATGGAAGGACAAGCAAGAAACGTCAGGCCCACACTGTCCCTGAAGTAGGCTCTATTTCCTTGCTGCTTCACTTCACAAAGCCCAACTATCTTTGCTTCCTGGTCTTTCATTAGTGCAATAGAACAGCAAATCAGGATACTTTCACAGTTCTCTTAAGTGAGTCTAGAAGTGGGGAGCTGCTTGTTAACAAACTTGAAGCCTGAGTATGCTGATATCCTTTCAGTGGCCAGACGCGGTGGCTCATGCCTGTAATCCCAACACTTTGGGAGGCCAAGGTGGGCAGATCACCTGAAGTCAGGAGTTCGAGGCCAGCCCAGCCAACATGGTGAAACCCCACCTGTACTAAAAATAGAAAAATTAGCTGGGTGTGGTGGCGCATGCCTGTAATCCCAGCTACTCAGAAGACTGAGGCAGGAGAATCACTTGAACCTGGAAGGCGGAGGTTGCCGTGAGCCGATAGCGTGTCACTGCACTCCGGCCTGGGCAACAGAGTGACACTCTATCTCAAAAAAACAAAAAATAATACCCTTTCAGAAACCTGCTGGCTGTGTTTGGATACAATTAAAAAAAAAAAAAAAAAAAAAGGATGAGAGAGGCAGGTGCAAAGGAAATAAAAGTCACAACTGATCCAGTTGGGGAACTCAGAATTGACAGATAGGTGTCCTTTCATTTATTGATATTTTGAGATTCACAGGGTAACTTTATTCTTCTAAGACTGAATAGTTCCCACCTCCCTTCCATATGTAAAATTTGAGCAGCTGGGGAGATTTAAAAGAGGCTCTCCATAAACTCAGAAGTAAAAAGAGACAATGGTCTCAGTAAATACAAAATGATTGGGGTTGGGGAGGCAGATTTTCTGTCTTCAGTGAAGTTTTGTTGGTTGGTTGGTTTTTGAGTGAGGGTCTCACTTTGTCGCCCAGGCTGGAGTGCAGTGATACAATCTTAGCTCACTGCAACCTCTGCTTCCAGAGTTTAAGCGATCCTTGGGCCTCGGCCCCCCAGGTAGCTGGGACTACAGGTAAGTTTGGTATTTTTAGTAGAGATGGGGTTTCACCATACTGGCCCGGGTGGTCTTGAACTCCTGGCCTCAAGTGATCTGCCCACCTCGGCCTCCCAAAGTTCTGGGATTACAGGCATGAGCCACCACGCCTAACCCCTCAGTGGAGTTTTATCCACTTATTATAAAATGTTTTTGAGCCTTTAGAGGCAGAGCCAGAGAAAACAAGACTTCAAAAATCTGCCCCTTTTTTTTCTTTAGAAGTGTTGAAATCATAGCCTACTTGTGTTTTAATGGGGTTTCAGAGCTTAGTAAGAAGAAGAAGGAGGAGGAGGAGGAGGAGGAGGAGGAGGAGGAGGAGGAGGAGGAGGAGGAGGAGAAGAAAAGAAGAAGAAGAAGAAGAAGAGGAAGAGGAGGAAGAAGAAGAAAAAAAGATGAGCTGCTGTATGATTCCCCAGCCGCCTTAGAAATGTGCACCAAGCTTACAATGAAAACTTGTAAGGAGCATATATTTCTTTTAAGGATTCTCAAGAGCTCTGGAGAACTGTGCCTTTCTCTACAAACATCACTTCACTGCCCTCACATCTCAGTTAAATGGGCTAAATTCACCAAGCCCTGCTTAACTTCACAAGCCAGGTCTGCCAGAACCCTGGGAGGTTTCCATTGCTGATTGGCAGCTAGCCAGTAATATACACACAGAATGCAAGGGTGAGAGGATGACCTGCGAAGCAAAGAATCGTGTTCAGGGAGAAACACAGAAAGGGGCAGGCTGGGAGCAAACACTGCAAAGCCAATTGCAGCGTGTTTTCGTTTGTTTGGAGAGGCCATTATGGGAGGGCTGGAGGTTTGTTTCTTAGCTTCTTCTGACGACAGTCAGATAATTGCTGCAATTGGAGAGCTCAGAATAGCAACAATTTGCCGACACATGAGGGCCCCTCTTTACGTATTCATCTTTTTTGTCACCTTCCACTTATGTATGTGTTATTGAAGTAGCAATGGACACGTTGAACTTTCTTTTTCAGAAAGCTATTAGCTTAGCTGGTGGTCTGTATTATTTCCACATTTAAGCAATAAAGCAGTGTTCTTTGTAAAAATCTGACTTTTTTCAGTTAAGTTTGTTGCCAGATCTCCCAAAAAGACAGCTGAAGTCTATTACATATGTTGATCGCTATTATTGGGAGAAGGTGTTGGCAACCTTTTGAGTGGGGAGTGATGTTGCCAATGTGTTTTTCCAACAAGGTAAGGATGAGACAAGATAAAGGGCAAGGAAGGGGGAAAGGGTGCTGATGTGGACACAGAACAGCTCCCTCTTGCTGTCCTCCCTATGCTTTCCATCAACGTCAAGTGTCTCTTGTAAACACCAGCAGGGACAGTTCAATCTGCCCATCTCTGACACTTGGGTCTCCCTTTCAGAAACTTCTCTGTGACCTGGGAAACAGTCCCAAGGAGAAGCCAAGACCCTGGGCCTTGACCCTGGGCCTTTACCCTGGGGGCTCCTCATGCAGGTCACTGCCCCACTCCCTGAACTCCGAAACAGTAGAGCTTACCTCCTAGGAAAACCTCCCAGAGGATGGCTCTAGTCCCCAACACTTTTGTACTTGCAACATTTCTTACCCTGTAATAATACAAAAACTCTCACATTTAAATGCATTCATTCAACAGAGGCCAATTTCAGCACAAACACTTCTGGGGCACTTGTGTTTACAATGGGGACAAAACAGACAGTTGGCGTCCATGGGAAGCTTAATCCGAGTCATTTTAATGCATTTTGCTTTCAATTAGCTTTTTCTGAATAATTCTATGACCATATTGAAATCGTGAGTGACATCCTGAAATATACCTACACTGGATTGTAAACCACAATGAAAAAAATATATAAATGTCGCCCTTTCCAGAAGCTCATGTGTACTTAAAGTGAAACCAAAAAAACCTAAATTAGGTATTCGCAGATACCCTTCTGGGAAATTCACGAGAGCAGCAAAAGTATACTGACATGGATATTTCTGACCCCATTTGATGACCTAAAACTTTTCCTCCCTCTTCATTTTCTATTGCTGAACCACAGTATTTTCCTGCTTGGCACAGATAAAGAACACAGGTCCTTCTTTTTTTGTTTTTCCCACTGAGGCTATGAAATTGGCCATTCAGTTATTACAGTAAGGATTAGTCAGGACATTTCAAGCACAACTAATTAAAGAAGTGTTTTCTGAAATTAAGATATTTTTGTTTAATTACATTAGAAGGAACTAAATATAATACGGTATGGATAAAAACAGAAGTACTCAGAACTGAGGGAAAAAAATAAGTTGTGAGAAAATGTTAATAAGATCTGAATAAAGTGAATGCCATCTTCCAGGCATTTTTTCCGTAAACTTCATCAGTTGGGAGAAAACTAAATCTTCAATATTAAAAACAAGTCTTATGAGCAAAAATTGCTGTCTGGTCACCCTCTAGAGCAGGGCGCTATCTAAACAGAACTTTCTGTAATGATGGAAAGATTCTCTACCTGTGCTGTCCCTATAGCCAATAGCCCTAGGTGCCTATTCAAATTTAAATTAACTAAAATTCAATAAGATTAACAATTCTGTTTTTCAGCAACAGCAGCCACATTTTAAGTGCTCAAAAACAACACATGGCCAGTGTCTACCATATTGGACAGCACAGTTCTAGAAGCCAGGAAAGAAGGTTAAATACACAGTGAAAATACACACCCGAGGTTTTCCAAACACGAGTAGAAATGGGAAATTCTTCCCAAAAGACCTCTATGGAGCATGAGAAGAAAGGTCTACTTTGTATCATCTGGAGGACTTTTTCCTCTTTCCATCAAGTTTCAGCCAATAATTAAAACAAGTTAGCAATATTTTTCATCCCAACACCTTGTGCAAATTCTCGTCTTCCCCCAAAGAGTTCCCTTGACATGCGTTTTAACACACCCTGTCTATAGAAAAAGCACTTTCCAAACACCCAGTGTATGTTTTTCATGTAAATTCACTTTTCTGATCATTTTAGTAAATTTATAATGGAAATTCTCACTACTTAAAGCCTATCTATAAGTAGCAACCACAGTTTCCAAAGCTATTCCATGAAGCAGGTCTCTCTATTTACTTTTGTCTATTTGTGTAGCCCAACCACGCAACAAGATTTTCAAACTGGCCAAAACACATGAAAATAGACAAAGTCCTTTATTGTGTGGGTAACCCATTGGAATGTCTTATTCCCTATGAGAGCTGACATAAAGCAGGAATTCAAATGACACTGGGTTAAAACCCGATGGCCAACTGCACATTCCAGCCTACTTTTCAGTCAGTTGGCTATCATAGCTTCCATATGGGCAATAGCGATTGTTTATTAATTAACCCATGCAAAATACATCAAATCTAGTTGGAGAGGATTTTTTTTTTTCCATTCAACTTTTGTTTTTGTTTTTGTTTTTTTCTTTTTTTTTATTATTATTATACTTTAAGTTCTAGGGTACACGTGCATAATGTGCAGGTTTGTTACATATGTATATTTGTGCCATGTTGGTGTGCTGCACCCGTCAACTCGTCAGCACCCATCAACTCGTCATTTACATCAGGTATAACTCCCAATGCAATCCCTCCCCCCTCCCCCCCCCCATGATAGGCCCCGGTGTGTGATGTTCCCCTTCCCAAGTCCAAGTGATCTCATTGTTCAGTTCCCACCTATGAGTGAGAACATGCGGTGTTTGGTTTTCTGTTCTTGTGATAGTTTGCTGAGAATGATGGTTTCCAGCTGCATCCATGTCCCTACAAAGGACACAAACTCATCCTTTTTTATGGCTGCGTAGTATTCCATGGTGTATATGTGCCACATTTTCTTAATCCAGTCTGTCACTGATGGACATTTGGGTTGATTCCAAGTCTTTGCTATTGTGAATAGTGCCGCAATAAACATACGTGTGCATGTGTCTTTATAGCAGCATGATTTATAATCCTTTGGGTATATACCCAGTAATGGGATGGCTGGGTCATATGGTACATCTAGTTCTAGATCCTTGAGGAATCGCCATACTGTTTTCCATAATGGTTGAACTAGTTTACAATCCCACCAACAGTGTAAAAGTGTTCCTATTTCTCCACATCCTGGAGAGGATTTTTATGGGAGGGAAAAGGTACCCTTTCTTCACCAGCCTCGGCTTCATGCTGAAGTATTGCACAACTACAGTGTTGTCATAAGCTTAGAATTCAAATGATGCCAAAAACTATCAAAAGCAACCTGCAATCTTTACCTGACCCAGGAGTTTACAAGATTGAATTCCTAGAAATCATTTGCTTTATTCTTCTGGAGTCTGCTTAAGTCTAGACAGGCAAGAAAGAACCTAGCAGATCAATGCCTCTCAAGGGAATTGATCCCAGTCAGGCGCAGTGGCTCATGCCTGTAATCCCAGCACTTTGGGAGGCCGAGGCGGGCGGATCACAACGTCAGGAGATTGAGACCATCCTGGCTAACACAGTGAAATCCCATCTCTACTAAAAACACAAAAAATTAGCTGGGTGTGGTGGTGGGCGCCTGTAGTCCCAACTACTTGGGAGGATGAGACAGGACAATGGCGTGAACCCGGGAGGTAGAGCTTGCAGTGAGCCGAAATCGCGCCACTGCACTCCAGCCTGGGCGACAGAGCGAGACCCATCTCAAAAAAAAAAAAGGGAACTGATCCCTTCTGCCCAACTTCCTGGGTAGAGTGGCCTTGAGTGAACCATATTCAGAATTAGCTCCTGTGGAACTTGACTACGGAAAAATATGTTAATACATTTTTGAAAATTATTTAATGCATATTTTTGGACACAGGGCACTGTTGATAACTGTACATATACTTTACCTCCAATACAATTACTACTATAACTTACTTCCTCAGTTGGTTTCTGTTTGGTTAACATACACATGCGTTAGCTCCAAGATAACTGAAGAGCATTTCCATGCTTACCAGACCAGCTCCAAACCAAGCACAATCTCAAATCTAAACTCTTATTCCTAAAGTCGAATCAAACCAGATGGGTCCCATGGGAAGAAATGAGATATGTCCAGGCCAACATCATGATTAGACCCATCTCCAATGTCACACTCACAAGTCGGTTTCCTAATCCACTCAACCCAACATTTTACCTCCAAAACAGACGACACAAGATCATGCTTGAAACATATGGAGACAGCATCAGCATGGAGTTTTAAAGGGGGAGGGAAAATGTTTGTATTAGGCATTCAAACCTAATACATAAAGAAGTTTCTTTTTCTAACTTTTATTTTAAGTTCAGGGGTGTATGTGCAGGTTTGTTATATAGGCAAACCTGTGTCATGGGGGTTTGTTGTACAGATTATTTCATCACCCAGGTAATTAAGCCTAGTAGCCATTGGTTATTTTTCCTGATCCTCTCCCTCCTGCCACCCACAACCCTCTACCAGGCCCCAGTGTGTGTTGTTCCCCTCTATGTGTCTCTGTGTTCTCATCATTTAGTGAGAACATGTGGTATTTGGTTTTCTGTTCCTATGTTAGTCTGCTAAGGATACTAAGGCCTCTAGCTTCATCCATGTCCCTGCAAAGGACGTGATCTCATTCCTTTTTATGGCTGCATAGTATTCCATGGTGTATAAGTACCACATTTTCTTTATCCAGTCTATCATTAATGGGCATTTAGGTCGATTCCATGTCTTTGCTATTTTGAATAGTGCTGCAGTGAACATGTGTGTGCCTGTGTCTGTATAATAGAGTGATACATATTTCTTCCTTTGGGTACATACCTAGTAACAAGATTGCTGGGTCAAATGGTATTTCTGTCTTTAGGTCTTTGAGGAATCACCACAAGAGAGAGCCTTCTTTAGAGGGAAAGCAAGCCTGGGTTTGAGGATGTGTCGGCAAACTATCGCTCAGGACTAAATCTGCCACCTGTTTTTGTAAATAAAATATTTACAAAACACAACCATGCCCGTCTGTATATGTATTGTCTATGGCTGCTTTCAGGGTAAAATGGCAGCATTGAGAAGCTTGGACAGAGACCGTGTAGCCCATAAAGCTGACAATATTTACTATCTGGATGGGCCTGTAGAGAAAAAGTTTGCTGGTCCCTGGTTTAGAGTTGTACATTTGCTGAAAACAGTGATTATTGAACAGTTCCTTTATGTTTGCCACAGAGCACCATTTGTGCCTCAGTCTTAAAGCAACTCTACATCTCATCACTCTGCTGCCATAAGTTCTGAGAACAATTATTTCTTTGTTAACATTTGGTAAACTTATCTCTACAGACACAAAAGAAGGTTGGGAACATCTCTGAGGTTTAATTTCAAAACATGTTTGAGTTTAACATGGGGATTCACCAAGTGCTGGTAGCTAGAATAATGATGGTACTTATCCAGAGACTTTTCAAGGGGAGGTTACTGACTAGTGCTTTGTAGTACAGGCCATGAGAGTAAACTTGAAAAAAAAATGGGCATCATTCTTTTTCCAAGTTTTAACCATAAATGATCATTTTTTAAAAGGTTCCAGTAACTTACCCACAAGGAAAAAAAATCGGGGAGGGAGATAACGACACAGTGGTTTTGTTCTAAAACAGTCATGTGCGATGTCATGGTGCCATCTACAGTATTTCAATATTTTCACCCAAACACCAGAATGTGAAGAAGCCCTATAGACACATGTCTATTTATTGAGGGAGAAACGTTTTGCTAGCACAACAGTATAAGAAGGCTTTACGCTAAAATTTTCTCTGTGGTCACGGTCTTCTGTCTTCTTCTCCTATGCACCATTTTTAAGTTTATTCCATTTCTTGATAACTTCTTAAGTGCCATTGTGATAGTAAATGTTAAAATTAATGAATGTGCTATACCTGGTAGGAGTGCAATGAAACTGTTCCAAAATGTTGGGATTTAGTATCTGCTCACGTTCACACAAATGCAGTCACTATTGTCAAGTGCGCCACAGTGGTGGAGTGTAGAACAGCAGGGATGAGACCCGAACATCTGAAAAGTCAGTATTTTAAGAAGTCTTGGAAAATTTGGGGGTTGAAGAATCTAACAGGAGTGCTTGCTTCAGCAGCAATTTAGAGTAGATTAGCATGGCCTCTGCGCCAGGATGACATGCACATTCCTAAAAGTGTTCCACATTTAAAAAAAAAAAAAAATCTAAGGGCATGTGTACATTTGCTAGAACTACCATAACAAAGTGCCAGAGACAGAGTCATTTCAACAACAGAAATTTATTTCTCACATTTTTCAGTCCATAACAGGAAATAAGGAGTTAAATAAAGCATTTGCTTCTACTGTTTGTACCTAAACTTAACAGAATACAGTAAGTAATAAGACACTGGGATGCAGGAAAGAAAAAAGAGAGAGAAGGAAGGAGAGAAGGTGAAGGGAGAATGGAAGAGAGGAAGGGAGAGAGGAAAGAAAAGTTTGGTGAATGACTGCAGTCTAAACTGCTTCAAACAAGAGATCTTATTTAATTAAGGAATTCAGCCCATCTATGCCTATTAGGAGGAGGAAAAAGCCTAAAGTAGAAGATGGTGAAAGTTGGATGACCCCAGCCATTAAGGCCATTCATCTTTAACTGTTAGGCTTGGATCATGCAAATGGCATCTGGTAGCTGCAAGGGTTGCTGTGGGTACTGAATGCTTTATTGTTCTGAGGCTATCAAAGAAAATAGCCATGGGACATATAGACCATGGACTACCACACAGACATAAAAAGGAACAAGATCATGTCCTTTGCAGAAACACGGATGGAACTGGAGGCTCTTATCCTCAGCAAACTAACACAGGAATAGAAAACCAAATACCACATGTTCTCACTAATAAGTGGGAGCTAAATAATGAGAACTCATGGACAGAAAGAGGGAAATAGCAGATACTGAGGCCTACTTGAGGGTGGGGGCTGGGAAGAGGGAGAGGTTCAGAAGAGAAAAAACTATCTGATACTATGCTTAGTACCTGGGTAATTAAATAATCTGTATGCCAAACTCCTGAGTCACGAGTTTACCTTTATAACAAACCTGCACATGTACTCCTGAACCTAAAATAAAAATTAAAATATTTCTCAAAAATAAATTAACAATTAAAAAAAAGAAAATAATGAGACAGTAAGTAGATCCTGGCAAAAACTGTCCCCAGAGTGTTCTTTTAAATTTGCACTACAGATGTAATCCAAGTTGAGTAAAATAGAAAAGCAGGGATTTGCTGTTCCTGACAGTCATTCGTGGTTAATTGCCGAACACTTTTATCTGCAGTGTCTGTGGAAGGCTAGTAGAACCCTAAGTAGTTTTTCATTCTCTGACTACTCAACTAGAAAGGCATAAGAGGCAACTCACTCTATGATATTTCACTGTTTGGCCTCTCCTGTTCCAGAGTAGCAAAGGATTTTTGCACTTATCCACTAATTTATGATTTCTTCTTCATGAATGAAACAAGAGTCTCTATTTATTATGATTCCTGCCATGTATGAGGCTTGAGCTGGGTATTTTACATATATTATTTCATATGATAATCACCTTTCCAAACTCTTCAACCATATAAATGCATTACAGAGAGCTATTTTAGATAGACATGGTTATAAACACGTAAACTATATAAAATCATATTTTAGAACCATTCTGTTTCGTGCTTTTAGAATATCTTACTATATGCCATAAATTAAAAACAGTAAATTATAAACCAAACAGTTGTATGGGGGTTTTTTTTTTTTTTGGTCTTGCAGTTCTAGCTGAAGGAATACTGCACTTTAACTCACATGCTAATTAATTTTATTCACAAATTTTGAATTACAAAATGCGTAGAGTCACAGACTCTAATTGGTATTAAAATAATTGGTATTAAAGATAATTAAAAATAATTTATATTTTTTCAACACCCATTTTCCCAAGACAATAACCGAAGCATACACACAGTAGCCACTATTGGTAAAAAAAAATGTATTCCTCATTTATGGAAAAAGTGCAGATAAAGAATAATTGCTGTTTATAAGCATAATTCCAATGACAGCTGCCAGTGGCAGGCACAGTGATTTTGTGTTAGATTCCTAAGAGCTTACAAGATGGAACCTTGTGGTGTGCGCATTTAGTGGTGCAACACTGTCATCTGGTGGTCAATATGAAGTATTTCAGATTTTGAGACATGTCTTTCTAGTCTCCTTTCACATACTTACTCCCCAGAGAATCTGATTTGTACACATAGACATCATAGAATCTGCTTGTTATTTAAACAAGCAGATGGATGTTGTATGAGGTTGTTCCACGAGTTCACTGCCTTAGACCCGGACGAGAGGGGCCCTGCTCTGGCCCCGCCAGTTAGAGGGCTCAGTTCTGACCCCCCCTGTCTGCACCCCTCTCCACAGATCAAGAAGTCCTCAGACCCAAGAAAGTGCCCATCCAAAGCCAAGCCCTTTTCTTCCCTTTACCTGCCCTCTATTTCACCTCACCAGCAGTTCCACTTCCTTGCATCTTGATGAATGCTCTAATGCTCTCACGTTGCCTGAGGTTTTATGAATAATAGCGGCCTGCCACTTCCCAGATATCATTTGCATTTGAGCAGCTTCCCGACATATGACACGCCCCTTCCCAACAATAATGATGATGAAAGGAATTTTGAAGATGCAAAAACAGGCCCATGGGATAATTTTCTCACCCCCTTCAAATCCCACCCTAGCATGTATACAAAAACACAAGCATTTTCCAAACCTTAGCTCTCCGCTGCCACCTTCAGGACGATTTCAGTAACTGCAGGTACTGCAGCTGCTTAGCTAAAAAATACTAACACGCCCAGAAAGAGAAATCTGGCTGAATCTTGAAATAGAGCCAGGTGAGAAAGAAGTGGTTGACATTTAGTTGATGGTATTTTGCAAAATCTTGTAACATATTTTATTGGATACTCTATCAAATAACAGAATAATAACAATAGCTAACACCATATATAATGTAGATATGTGTAAGTAATAAAAACTGATAAAACGTTTTGTTTCATATGTATAACAAAACTATATGAATATAAAAATATGTATACATCCTACAGTAACAACAGCTGATACTTATTTGGAGCTTTTTCTGTGGCAGGCAGTATTCTGTATACTTCATCACTGTAAATATGTTTACATGTTTTGAAATGTCTCAATAACAACATGAGGTACATACTACTCTTACTATGTTCCTTGCCCTTGGGGGACTCCTGTCTTTGCAGTGAGTCAGAAGATAATGAGAAAGCATAGACATAGTATTGCCCTGCATTCATTCAACAAATATCACTAAGCACTGAGAATGCAGAGATCAGTAAGACAAGCAAGGTCTTCACTCACAACATTGCGTGCAGGTAGGGAGGAGAGCAACAGAAAATAAATATTTTTAAAGGAATATATGAGTGATAAATGTGGCTTATAAAATGTGTAACTATACTGGAAATCAAAATAGGGTGGCGTGATAGAAAGTGACTGATAAGCTATCTTACATTGAGTGGTCCAAGAAGAGGTGATATTAAAGTAGGGCCAATCTAAAAAAAAAGAAAAAAAAAAAACTATCTATATGATAATCTATGGAGAACATATGAAGAGCTAGTACTAAAACTTTGAGAGGGGAAGCATTTCAACATACTTGAAGAACACAAATAAGGCCACTGCCAGGGGTGAAGAAGGGAAGGGAGAGGGTGGAAGAGGGAAGGCTGAGAGTCAAACACAGCCACAGCATGGAGGGCTTGATAAGCCAGGGCTGTGCAGTGAGGTTTTTTACCACATGGGAAAAGAAGTTCTTAAAAGGCTCTGAGCCTATCGAAAAGATCACTCCGGCTGCTCCATGGAGACAGGAATTTATGGAGCAGAGAACGTAGAAGCAAGATACCCAGTTAGAAATCACGTGCAATAGAGGCTCAAGAGACACCGCCTTTCACTAGTAGCAATGGAAATGGACAGATCTAGAAGATCCAGGTATGTTGTGGCCATGGAGTGTACAGGTGTTCCTGATGTTTTCAATGTGGAACAGAAGGGAAAACATGAACTGAAAGTCATGCTTAGATATGGGAATTGCTATGACCTGGGAGAAGAAAGTTTCTGGGTGGAGAGAAGCAAATCTAGAGTTGTCCTGCAAGGCCCAGCTGGAGGAACCCATTCTGTCTTCCTGTTTGACCGTAGTCCAGCTATTGGACCTCACAGAGCCCTAATGTACTTATCTGTAAAAATGCAGCAGCAGGTTCCTGCCAGATCAGCTTCTCCGAGTCTTGTGGGATTTAATTGAAGTTGACACAGAATGACTTTAAAACCTTCCAAGTCAATGGTTAATGATGAAAATACATATGAAAATTAATTGGGTGATCCTGTGCAGAAAAAAAAATTGTTCTGTTCAACCCTCAAAGGAAATGTCCAGAAGTGAAGATGAAGTTATCTTTCAGAGTTACAATCTGCAATTCTGATCGGTCTGCAAGAAATTAAAATGAACATAACCAGAGAGAGATAGTGTATCTCTTATTAGCACATCAGAGGAGTGTCTATGGCTGTGTAATGTTGACATTCTCTTGTCAACATGGATGCAGCTGGAGGCATTATCCTAAGTGAATTAACACAGGAACAGAAAACCAAATAACACATATTCTCACTTATAAGTGGGAGCTCAGCATTGCGTATGCATGAACATAAAGATGGAAGCGATGCTGAGGACTACCAGAGTGGGGAGAGAGAGACAGGAGCAAGGGCTGAAAAGCTACCTATTGGCTATCATGCTCACTACCTGGGTGACAGGATCATTCGAACCCCAAGTCTCAGCATCACGCAATACACCCATGTACCAAACCTGCACATGTACCACCTGAATCTAAAATGAACATTGAAAAATATAAAATAAACATTGAAATTATTTTTAAAACAGAGGTATAAGAATATAAATTAACAATGATATTCACCTTTTACTATACCTTGGTAAAAAAATAATTATGAGTTCAGTTTAAAAAGTCCTCCAGATAACAGAAGTATCATTCTGCTTTTAAATAAACATGGTAGACTGGAGTAAGTTCTTTTTCATTTGGCAGTGACATTGCTCTTTACACAAGTTTCCATCAAGTATTGAACCACTTGTGCTTGATTCTTTCCCTCAAGTTACTTTTGAAGATTCTGTGAGGTTTGGGGATTATTGCTGTGATATCTGGGTTTTCTAAAGAAAATTCCTGGAAACCAAAAGGATTTGGGACAAAGCACACATGAACAGGAAACAGAGACATGGAAATAAATATTCCTTCTTCTGTGAAAACACGCACCATTATCAATTATATGGAGCTAACCTTCATTTTAAAAATCGGTTCCTCTTTCCACTGTCAGAGAGAGATTACAAAGATTGGTAATATTCCTGCCCTGTTCCTTAGAACTTTTAGAGAATTTCCATTTTCTACTTTGCTTTCTCCAAAGACTTGGAGGCCAGCTAAACTATTCATATTACCAAACTCACGACGATATGTGTCCCACCAACTGACCCATATTTGAGCAAATGGATCTAGATGCTTGATACATCTCGTTGTCCAATAAACATCGCACACTTTATGATCTGGGTTTAACATGTTATCAAACCTTGGAGACAGGGCTCCTTAGATCCCAGAAGCAGAGTTAATTTAGCTAACCAGTGGTGAGCTGCATTCTGCTGTACGAGTTTGCTCTACCTCCTAAGGTAGCTATAATATTGTAGGAGATTCCAGCCTTGGCCAAGAGAGTGGACTACCTTCCCTTTATGATTTCCTGGAACCCTAAAACTTTATGAGACTATGACTATGACTAGGAACAAGATGATGATTTTCTTCTCAGTAGGGAAAATCATTATATATACATCTATATCTTTATAATCCTAATAGCACAACTTATATTGTTACTATGTTATATGGGCCAAGCACTGTTCCATGCTCAAATTAACTCATTTAATTCTCATAAGAACTTATGTGGTAACTACTATTATTATCCCATTTTTAGAGGAGGAGATTGACGTAGAGAAAGTTGAAATGATTACCTCAAAGTCAGAGGATCCAAAGTACCTGCCCATCTTACAATAATTTGAAAGTATGAACTTGTTTTCTGCCATGAAGGACACACAGCCAGAATTCCACACAAAATTCCTAACAGCCCTGTCACTTTTTTAAATGTGCAAGAATCCAATCAAGAAGTGTGAAGACTGAGATTGTTCAGCACTTGGTGACCTTGAACTTGATCGTCAGAGTATGATCCTGTAAAAGGCAATCTGTTTTAACATGGTCTTTGCTCACAGCACAGGAGGACAGCAATTTCAGGAGCAGGGTGAGCACTGCAGTTGAAGGCTAAGAGGACATGGCTCTCGGCCAATGTAACAGATCAGTCTGTAAGAAATTAAAATTGACATAACCAGAGAGAGATAGGGTATCTCTTATGAGAACATCAGAGGAGTGTCTATAGCTGTGTAATGTTGACATTCACTTCCAAAAATTGGTATATTTTCTAAAAGGACAGCAAACTGTGGATTGACATGCCAAAACCACTAGTTGAGAAATAAAAATAATCCATTATTAAGTCAATTTTTTTGTCATTGCTATTTTCACCAATCTAATAGAACAGGCCAATGCTTTTACAAGAAGTAGACAAGTCACTCATCTTGAAGTTTAGGACTAATAGCCAAGTAAATACTTCTGAAACACACAGAGGGAAGACTAACCAACAGTATTCACAACACAGTGAATAAATATACTGATATATGTAGAAACCCAGGCATATATTAGGTTAAATTAAGAAAAAAGAAGCACATGAATATCCTATAGAATGAGATTTGAGGAGAAAAATCTTCTAAATCTGAAATTAGTTTCTCTCGTCATATTTAATTTTTAGCTGTAAGATAATCTACTCTAAGACCACTGTGTAGAACATCCCAGTGCAGACATAATTTAATAGACTAATTTAATAACTTCAGAAATAACCGTAGATGTCAACTAGGCCAAACCCATTTCATAGAGTAGAAAACAAAGTCTCAGCCGGGAGCGGTGACTCATGCATGTAATCCCAACACTTCGGGAGGCCGAGGCAGGCAGATCACTTGAGGCCAGGAATTCTAAAACAGTCTGGCCAACATGGTGAAGCTCCATCTCTACTAAAAAAACATATAAAAATTAGCTGGATGTGGTGACGCACACTTGTAATCCCAGCTACTTGGGAGGCTGAGGCAGCAGAATCGCTTGAACCCAGGAGGTAGAGGTTGTGGTGAACAGAGATTGCGCCACTGTACTCCAGCCTGGGTGACAGAGCGAGACTCCATCTCAAAAAAAGAAAGAAAGAAAAGAAAAGGAAAACAAAGTCTCAGAGAAGTTAAGCAATATTCCCAGGCTCATACAGTTCATTAGTGACAGAGTCAACTCTAGAACCTGGTTCAGTCTTTCACAAAAATGAAAGAAAGAATTTTTGGCAACAGAAATGCAGTTGGGCCTAAAATATTATGATACAGAAGCTTTCAGCCATCTCTTCTCCACTCTCCATGTTCTGAAACTTCAGAGAGCATTAAGATACATTAGTTCATTTTCATGACACAGAGAGATCCTAAGTTACTCTCCACCTAATACTTCTAAGGGGTGTGGGCTTCTATCAAATGCATGAATTCTTGAATGATCTTGAAAAGAACCCACTATCATTTTGAATGTTGCTTGAAAACATATCTACTGTTCAAAGGAACTTTGTTGAGCTTAGAATTGAAACAGAGCAAGATTAACGTCAGAGCACGTATCACGTGCAAATTAAAAACTCCACTGTGGGTTATTCCAGAAGTAGACTAGAATTTTTTTCATTTTCTTTTTGAAATCATGTGTCTAAAACCAGCAGTTAGTTAAGGGCAGAAGAGATGTTGCAAATGAAGATTTAGACAGAAAAATTTCAAAGCCAATTTTTAACCTCTATATTTTGTTCAGAACCACCATAAGCAAAAGTTGTTTTTTTTTTTTTTTTTTTTTTTGGAGACAGAATTTCGCTCTTGTTGCCCAGGCTGGAGTACAATTGCATGATCTCGGCTCACTGCAACCTCCGCCTCCTGGGTTCAAACGATTCTCCTGCCTCAGCCTCCCGAGTAGCTCGGATTATACGCATATGCCACTATGCCCAGCTAATTTTGTATTTTTAGTAGATCACTCCCGACCTCAGGTGATCCACCCACCTCAGCCTCCCAAAGTGCTGGGATTACAGGCATGAGCCACCATGCCTGGCCAAGATTTATTTTTAAAAAAAGAAAAACAAATGTTGGTTTTATAGACAAGAAATTGGGAAATAATAAACTGAAGAGAACATAAAACCCTTTCACTGTCTAAAAACAATTGGATTAGTCTCTGGTTCCAACTTAAGTCTTAAAATCTCTAAAATTAAAATATCATGTGTAAGTCATGAAACCAGTTTTTTATGTACATTTTCTCAATTCCTGTTTGCCAGTAAATAGACTAATTGTCCCCAAAGCAAACAAAGTCCAATCTTACAGAGCTAAACAAACAGAAAATTAAAATAACTGGAAGGAGCATTATCATCTGGTTATCTGGTCATCATAATAACCAGAGAGTGAATCAACTGATTCCAGGATAGTCCAAAGGACCAAACAAACAGCTGTTGTTCCAGTTAATAGCACCTCACTTGACTCAGCACATCAGAAAGTCCTTCTAAGACGTTTCTAATCTAGGTATGTGAGCCTAGCTTCCAACATATCTCAGAGACGTAGAAATGTCCTATGATAATCTTGATGCTTCTTCCATAGTCATGTCTCAAATATTATAATTCTTGCAATATAGTATATGTTTTCTTCCTCTGTCATAAAAAAAATAGAAATGTTTCAATGTCATCTAAAGGCAGACCCTTCCAGCTGTGGATACTGAGTGCCCACACACAGTGAACAGAGCCCTGGATTAGTCATCAGGAGAACAGGGACCACTCTCAACTCAGTCTTTTCCCAGCCTTGTGTCCTTAGCAAGTCTCTGCACCACATGTCCTCATCTGATGGGTGCAGAAATGAGAGAGAAAGGGATAAAGCCAGCTCTGCATGTCTCTTGTAAAGCAGAAGCACTGTAAAATGTAAGGTATTGTTCTTACAATGCAAAGGGTGAAGCCAGGAGCACCCCATTGTCATGGCACAGACAGCCCATGGCAGAGGCCCATGGGGATGTGGGGCAGGTATCAACGGATGACTTGTGTGCACAGTGAGCCCATCCTTCTCCATTCGTGCTTGGCATCATGAATCATGAATGGTTCCTCTTACCCCTGCAGAACAATTATTGTTAAGTTCTGCAGTCCCTGCTATGGAAATGAGGCTGTGGTGATGCCCTCTTAAGATGGCTCTTAACCAAGAATGGTTCTTCAGGGTTAAGAAGTAGAAGGTACACTTTGGGAGGCCAAGATGGGCAAAGCACTTAAGGTCAGGAGTTGGAGACCAGCCTGGCCAACATGGTGAAACCCCATCTCCACTAAAAATACAAAAATTAACGAGGCATGGTGGCGTGTACCTGTAATCCCAGCTACTTGGGAGGCGGAGGAAGGAGAATTGCTCAAATCCAGGAGGCGGAAGTTGTAGTGAGCTGAGATTGCACCACTGCACTCCAGCCTGGGCAACACAGTGAGACTCTGTCTCAAAAAAAAAAAAAGTAGAAGGTAACTCACATGTCTGCATTTTTCCAGAATCCTTAGTGCCTGCAATACTAGAGCATGTGCTTTCTTGCATATGGCCAGAATAGATCATCTGGCACGTCCCAGGGTTCACATCTAACTCCCAGGGTCATTATGGGAGCAGAAGGATTGACATTCTCAATCACCATTGGAGAAAGAATGCCCCTAAAGAGAAAATAATGCCCAATACATCATAAATCCTACATCAGCTTTTAAGGCAGATGATTTGAATTCTCAGCAGTAACTTCATCTCCAAGGGGAGCCACTTACAAATCTCAGAGTTCACCATATACGGTAATGTGAAGAGAAACACCTTTCACAAAACAGCACTATTTTGGAAAAAGAATTCATTCTGCTTAGTTTTATGAAATTCTTTTCTATAACCTACCTATCTACTATTTTTGTCTAGACAGAGATTTGGTCCTTTCAAACACACGTGCACACGCAATGCCCTCCTGTCTCCTTTTTTGGGATGCTCCTCCGGCTAAAAAGGCAGTGGAATTCCAAAGGTTACTAAATATATTCTGGCTTTTTCATGGCGTGCAATCATAAAATAGTGCTCTCTTTTCATCTCTTTTTGTCTTTTTAGGTAAAAGTATTTTTTCGGGAAGGAACTTTCTAAGATCATCCGTACGTGTTTGGAGTGGAGCCCTGTTCACTTTCATTTCTACAAATCTCATACCAGAAAGATCTAATGCAGCCCCACTCCTATGTGTAGCTTCCACCAGTATCAATGCCAGAGAGGCTCAAGGGCCCCCTCGCGCAGTTGAGTATATAACCTTCTGAGTCCACAGCTTCACTTCCCCGAGTGAAGAGAAGAATGGAAGTGGAGAAAAGAATGGAAATTCAATCGGTACCAGCAGACTGTCAGTTCCTCCAGTAGCAAACAATAAATGCATCTGAGGAAGTTCTGGTGAACCAATCAAAAGGGGGGCTTTGTTCTGAACTTGGCGGAGCCTACCTCGTGCCTTGTAAATGTCAGTGTGTGTACGTGTGAGCGTCTGACATTACTCAGCAGCACATACCAAAGGCCAGGAATTTGGCAGAGCTGGGCTGATTACAATGCCTAAAAATATTCTGTTTTATCAAAATCTATTCTGATGCCTTTTAGCAGGTGGGCAAAATGCTAGAGCAGCAGGCTCTTTAGGAAGCGGAAATTCTAAGAGGTGTTCCAAATATCCAAAACGACACAACCTCATTTTGTAAGAAGTAACCCTTCAGCTTAAATTCTTGTTGTTTGTCTATTTTTATCTCAACAGAGTTTTTTTTTTTTGTAAACCATGTAAGGCAATGATCTCTCATTTGTAAATATTTATAAAATATAATATAATTTATTCAACAAATAATTATTGAGAGCCTATTATACACAAGGCACTTTGTTGGGCTTAACAGGAACTATAAGGTCAAATAAATAATTGTTCTTATTTTTAATGTGCCTGCAATAAGCAAAGTGTTAAGACCTTTCCTGAGAATGAGCTGCTCTGGACAAGGCAAACCATGATCCAGGCTTTAGAAGAGGCAAGAAACAAGAGCTAGGGAGAAAGGGACAAGGAAGGAATTAATTTTCTGCTAAGGACTGCCAAAGGCTTCTTGAGGATTGTGGCATTTTGATGTGGGCCCTTCAGAGTAGATAGAAATGGCCAAGCAGAGCTGGGGAGTGCTCTAGGCAGAGGGAGCAGCGTGGGTGTGTGCAGAGATGGGAAGTCCAGGGCAGTAGAAGAATTTGTGCGAGGTTTTCAGGTCTTCATCGTCACCAGGGATAGGATTTTTCCAAAATGAGAAGGCTAATGGCACCTAGAAAATGCACTACAGTGCGGTAGACTCTAAACAAAAGGGAGGATATCATTTCTGTGAAATTGCCAAAGCCACAAGAGTGATGAATTAGGCTGGAGGGAGGCAAGGCTTAATCCTCATTTGTTGAACATGTTAAAAATATGTGTGTCCATCACAATACATGTACACATGAACACACTCTAGGCACACCACCTTATAGCAAGTCTTCCTTTTTCAGTAAGTGACGTACTCTTGGTCCTGGGTTTTAGTTTAGGTATCTCCCACCCGTTACAGATTGACCAAGAAGCTGCAATTCATGTTTCTACCGTAGAGTTTGTGGGAGTAAATACAAGAGGCGTGATATCTATCTTCGGTAATAAGAGATCTGGAAGGCTTGCTCAGGAATCACCTTTATGTTTACCTGTAAATTGACTTACTTAAAGAATAATTGTCTAGCAATTGTGAGGAAGACTGCTTGCCAAGTTATGACACTACCAGATAGAGCCAGCTAGGCGCTATTGCCTAGCCATTCAACAGTTACTCAGTGGTCACTGTCTACACAGGTATAAGGCAATGAAAATTGTGCCTGAGAGATGCCTAATAAGATGGAAATAAGAGCAACACCATTTTTGTGTGTGAGAGAACAGGACTGATCAATCTACTGATGGATTTCAGTCTTTCTCCTATACCCAAATGCCTATACGCATATACCCTTATACCGATATGCACGAAACAGAGAAGAGCTAGAAATAAAGGATATATTCCAGCACAGAAGGTATATTGAACCAAACATTAAAATATATATGTGAGCCCAGTTTTTACATTTCTAAGGTCAGAATTGTAGCAACTGAAGTCAAGTAACTTCTGATCATCGGCACAGTTTTCATGAGTGTTCTCCATAACTCCATAACTCAAGAAGATAGACACAAGGCCAGTTCTGGCATTTGGTTCATTACCAGTGGCCAAAGATATACTTTGTTTCTCTGAGCAACAGGTGAGTTGTTCAACCATGCATTCCCTATGAACTGTGCATCTGTTACCCTAGGGCCACCTAATATCACAACCAACTGACCTTAGCCAACAGCACCACTGGTGGCTAAACCACTTAGTGGTTTAACTTCTAATCTCTTCCTCACTGCACCTTCCTACAGAGGCAGATCATGCACATACCATGTGTCCAGTTTTTCTGTCTTTCCCCACCCTCTAGCCATTTACTGTCACTTCAGGCAGCCTTTTCTCACTTCACTCTCTAATTCATTCCACGTAGAAAATGATCTCAGGAAAATCTCCATCCATTCCAACCATAAACCAAAAATTTATTTATTTTATTCTTTAGCTCCTATTTGAGTCTCACCTTGTATTGTAAAACACATTAAATATGTATACTTTCACTTGATTCTCCAAACCACCTTGTGAGATAGATATCACTTACCACAATTTACAGAGAAGACAAGTGCCTGTGCCAGAGAGTTCAGCTAGTAAGTGAAAGAACAGGCTTACAAACCAAGGCCTCTTGATTCCCAAACACTTTGTCCTTCTAGGGTGAAACAATAGTACCAATGGTTCATCTACTATAAATTAGAAAGGAGAATTTTTACATTTTGACATGAAATTAACATTAAAAAAACTTCCAAAAGCAATATCCTGTAAAACTACTCGGAAGTCTCCTTCAGCATCTAGATAATGTTCTGACTTAGATAGGTTTTTCTCAAGACGGGTGTCTAAGATTGATGTACTCAATGCTATTTTCTACTTATGGGAAATAAAATTCACTTAATAATTTTTTCTATCATTCATTGCAAATACAATATTTTAGTTTTGTCATGTTTTACATGGAATAGCCTAAATAGTTAGTATTGCTTTGAATTCCATTATACATACAGCTATTCTTGCATCAATTTATTCAGCAACTGCCTATTAAATATTTTCTACAGTAAAGATGCTGTACCATACAGTATTAGGAATATCAAATTATGCCAGCACACTCTAAGTTGATCTATTTATAAGGTGTCATCCATGCTTAATTCAGGTATCATGTAAGTGATTCAAACTAAATGACAGTAATGAAGAGAACCCAGTTATGGTTAAATTGCTTAAACAAATAATAAAACCAGTTGGCACATTTTTAAGTATTTATAAGAATATTTTATACCATGGGAGCAGAATGGAGGAAAAGATGGAAGGGAAACAAATTTTAGTTTGTTTCCTTAAAGAAATATATGTTAGATTTTCTCATTCCTGCCTGCCCCATTCCTCCATCTGCTGAACAGAATCAATGATAGCAGCAGCCGAGATCCCAGTGGACCCTCTGGCCAAAGGCAGCTGCATATGCAGAGTGAGCCCAGGTGAAACCAACAAAGGAACTCCCCTGCCATATACAGATGTGTTAGTTTTAAATTGTTTAATTTAAATTTGTTGTTTAAATTTGTTGTTAAATCACTGTTGTTAAATCTGCAGATGAGGAGTTGCAGGGTAGTTTGTTACACAACAATCAACAGCAGATACAACAAAACAGAGGAAATTCCCTAGAGACTGTAGGGCCAGAAGAAAGGATTGAGTTGGTCAGGTGCCTTAGGGCAAGAGAGTGGAAAACACTATTGACTAGGATAAGCACAGCTGTAAGGCCAAGAGGGGGTTTCCATGAAGGAGTGTGAGGAGGGCATTCTGGGACAGCAGAAACAGAGTTTGTTCAGGAGCTTTTCCTGGGTATAAGAGAGAGACTGCAAGCAGAGGAAATACAGCAGATGTGGCTATGCATTATTAATTTATTTCTCCATTCCATCATTTTCTCAGTAAACTGAAGAAAGATCTCAATTGCTTTCAAGTGTTTATTATTAATGAAAATTCGCTTTGAGATTCATTTTAAATATGCATTCTCAGTAATTCTTTTTACTTTAGGGGCAGAGGAAGTATAATGGATGATTTTCCTCTCAACCATATGAAAGAGTTGGACAAACAAACTAAGTAAGATTCTAAGAAGAAAGAAGATTAAATACAGCTAGATTGTGGTCCTAAGACAAAAAATGAAGGAGCTAAGGCATGCAGACTGGCTGGTCAGTTATTTCCTGACACCTTAGTATTCTAAGGTAGATGGAAGACTGAACAGGAGGTCAAGAAAACAACAGAACAGGAAAGGTAGGAGCCATGATTAAGAATGAGTTGCTCTGTGTAATCAGGTTGGGCGGGACAAAAACAGAAAGTCAACTTTTGGATTTGAGAACTAGAAATTAAGAGGCAAATATGATCATAGCAAAGGAGTAAAACTAGAAAGGAATCTGGAAAGGACAAAAAGGAAGTTGGCCACAACACTAACTCATCCATCGCAGAGAACCAGAGGGGTTGGCAGCAGATGAGGGAAAGGAAATTCGTGTGGCAGTGAGGAGTTCAGCAACTGGCACAAGAGAGAACTATGAAGTTGGAGAAAACTAAGTTAGGAAGGGCAACGAGCAGAAGAGAAGATGACTAAGAAGAGAAATTCTTAATAGTAAGGCAACAGGAATAAAACCAATGTGCCTTTCATAATATCTGTGTTGCGTTGTATTAAATTCTTTGGAACACTTCCCATGAAACCCAATCCTCGGGCATGAAAATAACATGTCAAACCTCCCCATGACAGGTTACCTAAAAATAACCTCCAGGTACCAGGGGAAGCTGGTGAATAGGCTGGAGTTCAGTGATCTGTGGATCCAGATAGGCTTTTTAGATCCAGAAAGTACACAATCCAGCAATTCATTTCAAGTTAGAGAAGCACGTACGCCTGCCGCGAGCCCTCTCCAGGGCTACTGATGTCTGCTGCACTCTCACTCCTGGTAGTCAGCTGAGTAGCCTGGTATAGCTGGTTTTCAAAATGCAATTGTTGCAATAAATGGATAGGTGCCCTCTCATGTCCCTTTGAGCTCCAAAGTCCTAGGATCAGGGCTAGCTTTCTGGGCATGCAATCTATGCATTTGCACAAGGCTCTGTGCTCCAGTGGGTCCTGCATTTGGTTTAACGCTCAGCTTCTACCATCTTAAAATTCTTGACAGTTTATTAGCAAGATCCCAGCATTTTCATCTTGCACTGTGCCCAAGAGCATGGGAGCCCACCTCTTGCATCAGTGTGACCTGGATGTGAGACATGGAATCAAAGGAGCTCATTTTGGAGCTTTAAGATTTGACTCACTGGATTTCAGACTTGCATGGGGCCTGTAGTCCCTTTGTTTTGGCCAATTTCTCCCATTTGGAACAGCTGTATTTCCAATACCTGTACCCCCATTGTCTCTAAAATGTAACTAATTTGCTTTTGATTTTACAGGCTCATAGGCAGAAGGGACTTGCCTTGTCTTTGATATGACTTTGGACTGTGGACTTTTGAGTTAATGCTAAAATTAGTTAAGACTTTGTGGGACTGTTGAGAAGGCATGATTGATTTTGAAATGTGAGGACATGAGATTTCGGAGGGGCCAGGGGTGGAATGATATGGTTTGGCTGTGTCCCCACTCAAATCTCATCTTGAATTGTAGCTCTCATAATGCTCACATGTTGTGGAAAGGACCCAGTGGGAGATAATTGAATCATGGGGGCAATTTCCCCCATACTGTTCTAATGATAGTGAATAAGTCTCATGAGATCAGATGGTTTTGTAAGGAATTTCCTCTTTTACTTGGCTTTCATTCTGTCTTGTCTGCCACCATGTAGGACATGCCTTTCACCTTCCACCATGATTGTGAGGCTTCCCCAACCACGTGAAACTGTGAGTCCCTTAAACCTCTTTTTCTTTTTAAATTACCCAGTCTCGGATATGTCTTTATCAGCAGTGTGAAAACAGACTACTACACACTGAACATCACAAATTATGCAGCTGGTCCTGCCTGGGATCTGTGTCCTGCACTAAAACTGAACAAGGACTGAACTGTCATCACTTGTGGGATATTTTGTGGACTTCTTTCTGGACTTCTTTCCTTATAGCACAAACTACCACACTAAATGTATAAAATCTCACAATGCAGCAACTGTCCAAGGCATCTTACTGCTTCTATCTTGACAGAGAAGAAGAGGATGCAATAACAATTCCCAACTCTCAGGGTAAGAAGGATGATGAAAAGAAAATTCCTCCAGATGGATTAGGTTTTTGGTGCTCTCTGAAAGTTTCAATTAGGCTTTGTACCATATTTCTGGAGTCAATTATCAGAAATATCAAGCCCATGCTATATCAAGGCCTTCATCACTTTCCAGATTCAGCAAACTTTTTCCATAAATGGCTATAGAGTAAAATTTTAGGCTTTGTGGCACATACGATCTTTGCTGCAGCTAATAATCTTTGCCATGATGATGTGAAAGCAGACATAGACAACACCTAAACAAACAGTTACGTCTGTATTCTGTTAAAAATTTAATTGCATAACCCAGGTACCAATGACATTAACACTGAAAAAAAACTTTTATACAGATTACAGACTTTCTCTATATTTTGTAAATTGTTTTGACTGTATCCATTAGTTACAAAATAACGTCCAATATCACATATCACATTAACTCAACATATCTCTTTGGTTCTCTTTAATCTTGAACAATTTCTGTACCATTCTTTATATTTACGACATTGATATTTTTAGAGGATAGTCATTTATTTTGTAGACTGTTCCATCTTTCATGGCCCCTTCGTTTTTTGACATGGGTAATTTGTATTTTTGCTGTTTTTGATCAAAGTCCGATCTTGCCAGATATACACTGAATTAACATGTTTGGATAAAGCCAACATTTGCTCTTCATTCCGTTTCACATTTGTTTTCTATTTCAATAATTTCTACCGTGTATTTATTGTTTCTTTCTACTTTACTTGGGGATAATTTGCTCTTTCCCTTTCAAACATACAGAGATTTACTTTTTGTTATATATCTATCCATTTATTACTGAGTTTGTTATTATTTATTTTCACCTTAAATTATATATAATCAGAAAAAAATAATGCCAGTGATTTTATTACTGTTTTGCTTTGTTCTGAGGGGACTTCTTTTATGGCCTAGTATATGATTATTTTTGAAAAATGTGGGTTCAACAAATGTAAATTAGCTGAAATGTATTGACTGAGGTTTTTTGAATCATCTATGTCCTTCAAGAATCAGTTCATAAGAAATGGACACTGAAGAATTTAGGTATAAACGGGCACCATATTTGCAACTTATTCTTTAACAGTTCAGTGAAAAAAATATATATGCATGTGTTTGTTTCATTATTTTGCACTATTTTAAAAACTTTTCTGTGAGTATGAAATTATCCAAAATGTTTTAAAGTAAAGCCAAAAAATTAATATTAAAAATATTTTCAATTGCAAGGACCTGTGGTGAGCAGGATTTGGCCCATGAGTCAAAATTTGCCAACCCTGCTTTAGAGAAAGGAGTCATCTCATTGCATCACAGATTACAGTAAAAATTAGATGACCTCAAGTTTATTCCCTTGGTTACCTGTGTCACATAACTCAGACTGAGTCCTTTATTCTCTTGGTGTCTCAGTTTCTCTATCTGCTCTACAAAGCTTTTTTTTTTTTTTTTTTTTAATTTAGTATTAAATATATGGGAAGCCTTAGGAAAACTGTATAAACTGGCCTGGGAAGGGTTACTGGTCTCTCTTCTTTCTGTCTCCTCCCCCATTTGCCACATACAATGCACTAAAATGCCTTATAAAACAAAATGGAGGGAAGACACAGAGAAGGCACACAACAGTTTGAATAAAAGATGAGGCATCAAGAAGATGAAAAGCAGCAGGATCTTTGAAGGAAAGATGTAGACCATAAAATGGGGCAGCAAATTGAAAAGATGAAGATTGGAATGAAAAGAGTTTGAAGCCAAACCACAGAGAATTCAACCCAATGAGATCACTAGACTGAGGTAGGAAAAGAAACATCATGATATACTTCCAAATGTGTTTCCAGTCTCTGCTCATTAGGAATAAAATCTCTACCATTGTGTATTCCTTACACCCACAGATAATTTGATACTCACTCTGGGGTAAATCTGAATATCTTAGCTTTCCCTAAGAAAAGATGTTGCCCTCAGATTGCTGACAACCTGCAGAAACTCACACAAGAAGAGAGGAATACTGCCTGTGTGTGACTCCTGAAGATGCTATCTCTAGCACATTATGTTTCACAGCATTTATTAATACCATTATTGGCCCAAGTTACCCACATGACTTGCTATTCTTGTAATCCTTTAAAGGCTTGCACAAGAAAACAAAGAACATGCCCATGGATATTTTTTAAATGTCTACAATATTTTCTGCTTGACATATGAAGGTTATCCAAACTATGGTCTACATTAAAAACAAATAAAGCTGAGTCTCACCTTATTTATTTATATCCAGCCCACCAGAAAAAGCAAGGCCTCTCTCACCTGTTTCACATTGTTAGGGTTGAAAGGGTCACCGAAAATCACTGAACATGAAAAATTAACTCCAGAGAGAGTATGTGATTTGACGAATGTTCCAGAACTAAATGGAACCATTGCAAGCTGCAATGGTTTTAATGTGTCCCGCAAAAGTTCATGTGTTGGAAACCTAATCTCTTCGCCCTCACAAAAGGAGTCATGGAATAATGTTGCTATCACTGCAGAGGGTTTGTTATTGTAGGAGTGGCTTTGTTTTAAAAGCAAATTCCCTCGGCTCTGCTTTTCTTCATCTTTCACCTTCTACCGTGTTATGATGCAGCATGAAGGCCTTCACCAAGTGCAGGTGCCATGCTCTTGAACTTCCCAGCCTTTGGAACTGTGAGCTGAATAAACTTATTTTCTTTATAAATTACTCCATCTGTCATATTGTTTTATAGCAAAACAGAATGGACTAAGACATGAGACAGACATTCAGTAGGCTTATTAAATTATCTATGTAACTACAGAGAGCTAGTGAACCAATTTCAGCTTAGGGGAAACAGGAAATTCAGAAACAGGAAGCCCAGAGAAAAATGGCACTGGACTGTGACTCCTATTGCCTCAGGTTAGATCATCTGACTTCACAAGGTAAAAGCTTCTGCACACAAAGATGCTTCAGCCCTTTTCCACCAACGGGACACCCTTGCTATGTAGAGTAGTGCAAAACTCTTGTCATTTACTAGTCATGGGACATTGGGCAAGTCACTCGGTATTAGTCCATTGTTTTGCTATAAAGAAATACCTAGGCCGGGTAATTTATAAAGAAAAGAAGTTTAATAGGCTTATGGTTCTGCATGCTGTACACGCCTGGCACTGGCATCTTCTCACTTCTGGTGAGGCCTCTGAGGAGAGCTTTTACTTATGATGGAAGGTAAAGCGGGAGCAAGCATGTCATATGGTGAGAGAGGAAGCAAGAGAGAGAGCAAGAGGAGGAGGTCAGGCTCTTTTAAACAATCAGTTCTTGCATGAACTCATTCATCACCAAGGGGATAGTGCTAAGCCATTCATGAGAGATCAGCCCCCATGACCCAGTGACTTCCGACCAGGCCCCGCCTCCAATAGTGTGAATCACATTTCAACACGATATTTGGAGGAGACAAACATCCCAACTATATCACACTGGAACATTCTGAGCCTCAGCAGCCTTATCAGAAGACTGAGGATAACCCAGTAAATTCAAGCCTAAGTGATGGAGCTGTGGTAATGCTCGACAGATAGAGGTGTTAAAAGGGGAAGCTATGTCATCATAAATGGGAATGAGCTGAGGACTATGATCATGTTCTTTTCAGGAGACACAGTGAGGTACAGTTAAGCAGATGTGATTGGTGCTCCCAAACCAACTCTTTTGACTGCCAACACCAACTACTCTCTTCCTGAGGTCATCTCTGGCCATTGTAGCCCACATGGACCACATGGAGCAGACTAGGGAGTTAATGTACCCCTAGAAACAGCCCTCAACGAGTGACTGAAAACCCCAGCTTCCTCATTCTAGGATGGGAGCAGGCGCAACAACTCTGAATCATGTTGCATAGTATCCCCACGGCGGAACTAAACCTCAGCTGTACACAGCAGTGACCTACTTAATATCATACTCTTTAATAGTTTTCTCTTTTTTTCCTAACTCACCTCCCTACTCCCTGCTGCTGTTTTCTGGAATCATTTCCCACATAAACTATTTACACTCAAATCCTTGTCTTAGAGTCTGTTACTGGGTACTTAGCCAACCTAAGATAGCCAAGTAGAAATACCCAGCAGGTAGTCTAATATCCAAGCCTGGGAGTTGTGTCAGCAGGACAAACTGTACCTGCAAGTTGTTGTGCATTCATATTTGCTATGTGGAAAAGAGTGGTTACAGTGAGTTTAAATAAAAATTTTAAAGTGAGTCAGAAGCTGCTAAGACAAGAGATAATTTGAGCAAGAAATATTTCTGCAGAGGCCCAAAAAGCAGCAAAAGAAGATGATAACAAGAACGCCCCTTATAATAAACAAGGAATATAGGAGACAGAAAAAAAGCTGCAGTGAAACCTGTCTTACTTCTAGCACACTTATCTCTTATCAGGATGTGTACGGAGAACACAAAAGTCCTAAAAAAAAGATAAACAGCATGTCCCTTTGGCAGTCCATCAGTTGCACTCAGCATCTTCAGGACAGAATAGCCAGGGCATCTGGTTTCCTATCCAGCGTTGCCCCCTCCTAGAACTCACAGATGCAAGTTGTTGACTCCTTTTTTAAAACTTAAGGCTGCAGCTGTCAGGAAAGAGAGGGAGACAAGCTCACCATTCTCAGTGGCCAGAAATCAGGTAATGTGATTATTTCACCTCCTTCCACTAGCTATTTCAGCAAATCATAAATATGCAATGACAGCTTTATTTACTTCTAATTCTGGACATGAGTACACTAGTTCTTCAGTATTGCTCTCAGGCATACTATAAATTGCCCCCTTGACCCACCTGATATTCATAATATCCTACTGACATTTAATCTCTTGTGTGATCCTCTCCCCTTGAGTGTGGGCAGGACCTGTGACTTGCTTCTAACCAATTGAGAATGATGAAGTTGATAGAATACATGTAATTACATTACATAAGACTCTAATGTCTTTCCTGTAAGGGAAGTTTCACCCTTATGGCCTCTGAGGGAGCAAGTGGGTATCTTGGGAAGAAAGCGTGGCCTCCAGCTAACAACCTGCAAGAAATAGAGGCCCTCAACCTAACATGCCACAAGGAACTGAATTCTACCAACAACCACAGGAGCTTGGAAGCAGATCCTACCCTAGTCGAGTTTCAGGTGACATGGCAGTTCCATTTAATATTGTGGTTTCAGCCTCATGAAGCCAGGGACTAGAAGACACAGCTATGGTACACTCAAACTCCTGATGTACAGAAACTTTTAAGTGTGTGTTGGTTTAAACTGCTAAAGGTGAGTTGTTTTAAGCTACTGTGTGCTAATATTGCTACACAGCAATAGCTAAATAATATGCTAACTATAATCTTGTATTGTCAATATTGACTTACAATATTGTAAGTCAATATATATCTTGTATTGACTTATTAGCTTTTAGTCCTAAGAATTTTGCTATTTATATTGAATCCTTTTAAACCATTAAACCATGTGGTTTGCAAATTACTGGATTTGTCATTGCCTTTTTGAAGTACAAGCTACCAAATCAGCCAAAAAGGTTTCCACCAACACACAATTCCTCTGGTGAGTGATAAGAGAGACTCTGATAATAGCCAGATATGAGGAAGAACTTGACAAGTCTTACCACGCCTGCTGTAGGTCAGAATCAGCCTCCAAACAGCAGGAAATATTTGGTGTCGTGAGCTCCATTTCCCTCACACTTGAGCTTCAGGAGAAATCTGAGAAAGTGTGAGTAATGACTAGCTAAAGAGCCATGATTTGCAAATGTTCAACATTACTAATCAACAGGGAAATACAAATTAAAACCACAATGAGATGCCACCATACTCCTGCAAGAATGGCCATAATTCACATATACACCATGGAATACTACATGGCCAAAAAAAGGATGAGTTCACGTCCTTTGCAGGGACATGGATGAAGCTGGAAACCATCATTCTCAGCAAAATATTACAAGGACAGAAAACCAAGCATGTTCTCACTCATAAGCGGGAGTTGAACAATGAGAACACATGGACACAGGGAGCGGAACATCATACACCGGGGCCTGTTGGGGGTTAGGGGGCTGGGGGAGGGATAGTGTTAGGAGAAATACTTAAAGTAAATGATGAGTTGATGGGTGTAGCAAACCAACATGGCACATGTATACCTATGTAACAAATCTGCACGTTGTGCACATGTACCCTAGAACTTAAAGTAGAATAAAAAAAAAAAGAATGGCCATAATTAAAAAGTCAAAAAGCAATAGATATTGGCATGGATATGGTGAAAAGGGAACACTTTTAAACTGCTGGTGGGAATGTAAATTAGTTCAACCACTATGGAAAACAGTATGGAGATTCTTTAAAGAACTAAAAGTAGAACTATCATTCAATCCAGCAATCACACTACTGGCTATCTACCCAAAGGAAAAGAAGACATTATATGAAAAAGACACATGCACACTCATGTTTAAGGCAGCATGGTTCGCAGTTGCAAAGACATGGAACCAACCTAAGTGCCCATCAACCAACGAATAAAGAAAATATGGTATATATATACCATGGAATACTACTCAGCCATAAAAAGGAATGAAATAATGTCTTTTGCAACAACTTGAATAGAGTTGGAGGCCACTATCTTAAGTAACTCAGGAATGGAAAACAAAATGTTTTATGTTCTCACTTATAAGTGGGAGCTAAGCTATAAGGATGCAAAGGCGTAAGAACAATATAACAGACTTTAGGGACTCAGGGGTGAGAAGGTTGGGAGGGGGGTGAGGGATAAAAGACTATGTATTGGTTATACTGTACACTGCTTGGGTAATGGGTGGACTAAAAGCTCAGAAGTAACTGCTAAAGAACATATCCAAGTGATATGGTTTGGCTGTGTCCCACCCGAATTTCATCTTGAATTCCAATGTGTTGTGGGAGGGACCTGATGGGAGGTAACTGAATCATGGGGCCAGGTCTTTCCCGTGCTGTCCTTGTGATAGTGAATAAGTCTCAAGAGATCTGATGGTTATAAAAAGTGGAGTTCCCCTGCACAAGTGCTCCTCTCTTTGCCTGCCACCATCCATGTAAGATGTGACTTGCTCTACTTGCCTTCCACTATGATTGTGAGGCTTCCCCAGCCACATGGAACTGTAAGTCCAATTAAACCTCCTTCTTTTGTATACTGCCCAGTCTCAGGTATGTCTTTTTCAGCAGCATGAAAACAGACTAATACACCATGTAACCAAAAACCACCTGCACTGCACCCCAAAAACTATTGAA
The DNA here is from genome assembly GCF_003255815.1 of Theropithecus gelada. Lineage (NCBI taxonomy): Eukaryota > Metazoa > Chordata > Mammalia > Primates > Cercopithecidae > Theropithecus > Theropithecus gelada. The sequence goes on along the minus strand of NC_037670.1, from coordinate 34,181,589 downwards.
ATTTTTTTTAAAAATGTAAGAGCTATGATTTGACACAAAAAGTGCATTCGATTTAAAAAAAAAAAAAAAGAATTGTGTTCTTGAAAAATTAGTGAGAATACAAGGCACTGACCAAGACCCAGGAGAATTCAGGACTCCAGTCTGCATATAAACCCATCTGATACAGAGTAGTCATTAAAGAATTGGCAAGAGCAACAACATTATGCTAACTGGCATAATACCCTTGATAATGAAAGAAGGGAGTTATAAAATTTATTATGAAATGACTTTACTGGAATCTGTTGTAACCACACACAGAGCCAAGAGGAGCATACGAAACAGGCCTTACTCCATAGTCAAGTCATATCATCTAACACATAACAGTTGATGTGTCTTGGGGTAGGCAGTAGCTGGTGTCTCAGGAGTGACTTCTTTCCTTCTATAAATTCATTCTGCCCAACTCCTTTACAATCATGGGTTCTTTAACACTGGCTCATGAGACATCCTCTTGCAGTCACCTGTCTCATGGCTGGAAAGTTCTATGAGAACTCTCCTCTCACAGGACCTCACAGTCCCTTTAGCTCTTCTATGTGCCCCTCCAGTGACCCCCCTTTTTTAGTTTCAGCCTCCAATGTGGTTGTCAATTATTCGGGTCCATATGCGTCCTCAATGGATAAGGAGCAAGGAATCAGGGTGTCGGGAAAGTGTGAGAAAGAGTTAGAAGAGGGTCTTTCTCTCTCATTGTATCTCTGAGAGGCTGAGACCTCTCACAGCTAGAGGTGGTCTCCTCACAGAGATGTTATTGCTCCGCCCAAATAGGATGCACTTCTCTTACCCTGGGCTTCCCTCTGTGAGCCACGTACCATGCCATGGAGACCACTGGAGGTTGGTAGAAGCAAAAGGCCATCCTCTACCTAACCTAACTCTTGAAGCCTGTCCAAAGGATACATTCTACTTCTTCCCCACCACAGACACAGAACACTGGGGATTCTTATTGTGTAGCATGCAGCATCCAGCCACTTGCAGAGTGTCCACGCTATTTGTGCTCACCTTATTTCATGGATTGGCCAAAGAGATAAAGGATTTCCTGTAAGTGTCCCCTGTATGGAAATACCACTTCTTTTTCATTTCAGAGCTCCATCATCCCACACTCAACTCAGAGGAAATCAGACCTTATTCTCCCTTTCCTCAACTTTCATCCAAGAAGTACCCTTCTCCTCATGTTCAGCCTACCACCTACCCCTAGATAGGGGACAAGAAGAAAGAGGCAGATCTTCGTCAGTCTCCTCTAGAGTACAACCAATGGAGCATCTCATGGTCAGTGAGATAAGTTCCTTCCCCTCCAGTTTCTTGGATTGAAGGTCATTGCTCTAAGGTCCTGTTATGGACTAAATTTTGACCCCCTAAAAGTTATATGTTGATGTCCTAACCTTTGATGTGACTATATTTGGACACAGGATCTTTAAAAAGGTAATAAATTAAATGAGGTCATAAGGGTGGGCCCCAAACCTAATAGGACTGCTGTCCTTATATATAGAAGAAACACCAAGGGTGAGCATGCACAGAGAAAAGGCTATATGAAGACAAAGCAATAATGTGGCCATCTGCAAGCCAAAGAGAGAGACCTCAGGAGAGAGCCAACCCACCAACATCTTAATCTTGGACGTCTAGCCTCCAGAACTGTGAAAAAATAAATTTGTATTGTTTAAGCCACTTAGACTGTTAGTATTTCGTTATAGCAGCCCTGGCAAACAAACAGAGGTCCAGTTGAATTTTGCAAACTGGCAAGGATCCTGACTGGTCTACTAGCCAACAGGAATTCTCTCCAGATGTCAGGGATCTTAGGCCCACCTGGGACCCCCAGGTTTCAAAACAAGACCCAATCTCTACCCTGAAGCTTCTGGCATTACCCCAAGATGACGGGTAAGTACTTTTTCTATTGCAAAAGTTGTGTGCTGGGCTTTCAGATAGCTAACTTATATGGTTTGGAATTTACCTCTCAGCTCAGTAGCATAAGGGAGGTCTTTGTTTTCTCCCCCAAAATGAAGGCCAAAAATCCTACCAGAACCTTCAGCAAAGCATAATGAATCCAGATACTTGGTTCCTAATAGCAGCAAATATATGCCCTGGGAGACCCATATTTGGACTTCATTGTCTTTTCTACTCCAGATGTAAATTTTCTAGAATACTATTAAAGTAAGGTTGTAGATTCTCTTGAGGGTGATACAAAATAATCATAGATATTTTCATCTCTCTGAATTTAAGTATTTCCCATTGAAACAGAGCCCCTTTTTCTCTCTCACTTGCTTATAATGACTCAAAAGGGAACCAGTGAACTGAAATTTTTCTTCACCAAATATACAAAGTGTAAGCTTTCTTGTCCTGCATGGAAAAGCCCGCACATACTAAAGTTATCTAAGTTATCTTGGTCAAGTTTTAGCTGTCCAGTTCCCAGAACAAGAATTCAGAGTTTTCTAACTCTAAAGCTTTCTTATTCTGAATAATTTCTAAATAGGCTTCCTTTGTAAGCAATAGTTTGCACTGAATCAATTGCTTACAAGGGTCACATTTTGACTAGACATTTCCTGACTTTGGGCTAATGAATTACATCATAATTCAATTTGAATGCCTCAAAGTCATCAGCCAGCACCCTCAGCATTGTGCGGCAGTACTTCTAAAGCAATAGTAGCTACTGTCTGAGAGCTGAATTTTTTTCTGCAGAATGCACCATAAATAATTTGTATTTGCCTTCCCTAAAGCAAGGCTTTTGTGACGTTGAATTTGTAAGTTGTATTTTCCACCTCACAAAAGATCTCACAAGGAAGTAGTTTGGGGATTGCTTCTCCACTCTTGTGCATCCCACAAATCCTTATCCACATCCTGATTCCTCAACAGGTCACCGTGTTAAGAGTTGGTAGGAAGAAACCCTTTCCTTTAGGATTTTTCCTCTTCTCTATACCTCATGGCCACCTAGTGTAATCAAGCCCCTTTACTTTCTTCCCTCTGGGCTCTTCTTAGGTTTTCCTTACCATTCAGTGCAACCTTCTTCCAAGTGAAGGGAAGAGGATGGGGAATGAGGCTTCCCAAGGATATGTCCAGTGTCTTTATGATACTGAGACCTTTCCAAGTGCTATCATTTGAATGTGTCCCCCAAAGTTTGTGTGTTAGAAACTTAATCTCCAATGAAATAGTGTTGGGAGGTGGGGCCTAATGAGAGGTAATTAAGTCACGAGGGCTCTGCCATCATGTATAAATTAATGTCATTATTGTGGGAGTGAATTAATTAACTCAAGAGTGGGCTTGTTATAAAAGCAAGTTCAGCTCTCTCTCTCTCTCTCACTTGCTCTCACCTTCCACCATGAGATCACACAGCAAGAAGGCTCTTGCCAGATGCTGACACCTTGACTTCCCAGCCTCCAGAACCATGAGTCAAACACATTTGTTGATTATAAATTGCTTGGTCTGTGGTATTCTCTTACAGCAGCATCTAATTGACCTAGACACTGAGCACCTAGATCAGACTCCTCTTAGAATATCTCCTGAGTACTATACTTCATCATACTATACTTCTCTACTTCTTCCTCCACTGTGAGTCAATACCAAATGCTGTCTCTCTTCCTTATTCTAGCCATGACTCTGGATGGAGAAATAAGATTAAAAACACACACACACACACACACACGCAACTTACTGGAATTTATAGAGCAGTTACTTCATGCCAGACACTGTGATAAGTGCTTCAGAAACATTGTATCAATTAATCCTCACAAACAACCGCTATTCCCATTTTATAGGTAAGGATATTGAGACACAGCGACCACACAAATAGCAAGTGGCAAGCCAAGGTTTGAATCCCAGTTTGAGGTCACCACTGTGTTCTGTGAACAGGACTTATGATGGCCAAGTACTATATTACAATATTGGAATTTATACTCGCTGGAGTTACGATTCAGGGAGAGGTTATTTGGAAGTATAAAGTCAGATATTTTCATATTAAATCTAGGTCAAATATTCTCAACCAGAGGTTATTTGCACCTCTCCCCCACCTCCTGACCAGGAGACATTTGGCAACGTCCAGAGACATGTTTGGTTGTCACAACTAGGGATTGCTACTGGCACCTAGTGGGTACAGGCTAGGGGTGCTATGAAAAATTCCACAATGCACAAGATGCCCCCACCCCACCAAGAACTGCCTACTCCAAAATGTCCACAGTGCTGTGATACAGACACCAGCTTTAAGGGTTTGGATTAGTTGGTATATTTTCCTCTTCCCTACCCATTCTTCTCTTTGGATTTTAATTCTCTGTGTCCATTTTAACCATCTTGTTTTAGGTTAATCTTGTACTGTGACTTTCCAAGGTCCTTTTAGGAAGCAAGGGGAGTGTGACTGAAGGAAAAACTGACATTCAAAGAATCTCCTGAGAAATAGCACCCTGCTTGGAACAAAATGCTCTGTGAACACTATTTTGGGAACAGTGACCAAACGAGCCAATCTTCTGCCACTTACACATCCAATCCCACTCAGTATCACTGCTCCCTGGAATCCTGTCCCAAGAAAGGGGCTGGGGGTGAGAAGAGTGGTTACCCTGGAACATACCATTTCTATGAGAAATCTTAAAAGAAAAAAAAAAAATGAAGACAACAAACCTGTAACTTGATGCCAGCCTGAAATCCTCTTCACTAATCATAAGTCAGAGAAAGTGAAATTATTTCCAACACACTCATACAGCATATTCTCTGGGGTTTGCAGGAACAGAAGAGACAATGTGGAGAAAATGCATTGTCTGTGGTTCTGAAATCAAAGCCTAATTAGTCAGAAGACAAATTCCATGGGCTTCAGTAATAAAAACCTATGTTTCAACCATGCCTATGTTGGGCAAGTCCTAAAAGTCAAATAATGATAAGGCAACTTTAGTGGAGAACATCTTTGTTTACATTACAGGACTCCCATGTAAACTTTGAAAGCATGCAATCAAGTGAATAAAATATTTTAATTGGCCTTTAAAATATTATTATAAGAGCAAGACCAACTTGTTTAAAGTGTTGCCTGGCGGGTCTCCGGTTTTGGCAGCTCATTATACTGTCTTAATGCCGTACGATTTATTAGTGGTCACATGCATTTCTCTGAAAAGCATTCCAGATTTTATTCAATTCTGGGTAAAGGTTATTTATACCTTAGAATGCTCTTAATTGCTTCATATTAAAGAAAAATATGGAATAAGTTATAAGTATCGCCTCAATTAATATCTTTTTAAATTATAGTGTTTAGGCAAGTTTTGCTCATTCACTTCAAGCTTGGGATATCTTTTATCCCCTTCACATTCTCTCAACATTTTCCTTATCACTCAAAATCTAATTCAGATACAAATTCCTCCATTAATCTGTCCCTGACTCCCACATCAGCATTAACCACATGTGCTTCTCTGCTCCCAACTATATTGCTTCTATATTCACTAGGCATATATAACAATCATTTTGCCCTACATTACATTTGTCTCTGTCTTTCTTCTTTAATTAAAGTAATTAAAGTTCCTTCAGTGGGAAAGACAGCATCTTATTCATTTTGCATCTGAGGAAACTGATAGGGTGTCTGGAATTAGCATCCAATAACGATTGATTAAATTACATGAAATCATAAGAGTTTTATCGAATAAAAAATTGCTTTAAGTTTGTTCTTTGGGTTTGCTTGAAGTAGTTTGCTCATTTTAATAATGAGACCCAAGCCTCAATTCACTTAGAACAGGTAGTTATAGTGCCTCTCCCACTCTAGACTTAATTTTGAGTTTCCACTGGTGCCAGAATATAAACAAAACATTTTCTGATGCAAATATTGTCTCTGATTGGGACCACACAAACACCACAGTCCAAGTAGGTGAATAATGCACTGAATAAATAAAATAAATAAATTGGCCTGATTTGGGTGCTTGCAGGCAAGCTAGCTAATAATTAATTAAAGCAGGATCTTCTGTATTTACAAAAACTCCCTGACACTCTCTCACTCAGCAACTCTCATTATCAATTAATGACATTTAAACACCTAACACATACTAGGTATCTTTAACAACTAGAAATACATAGCTCAGTAAGGACACAGAACTGACTTTCTACAAACAAATGTAGAAACATATTAATAGCAGATTCTCTCTTTTAATATCTAAAAGATTGAAAAGATTGTTTAACAGAAAATATTCACCTAGAATATGACTTGGGTGGGCAAGTAGAGTTTGTTTCCAAGAGAAACGGGTACTCTCCTAGTAATTGCATTTTAAATATACACAATGTGCCACTGAGATCCCATAAATAATTTAGACCAAGGTCCCTAGCCATGCATGGGAAGAGACTTGCAAAGATTAATTCAAAGACAAGGATCATCTCTGGAAAAATCCCAGCTCAATGCTCTACTGGTATTCTGCATCAGATTCTCCACGGCTTCTACCTAAAAGCCAGAACCTCACCAATCTAGTTTGATTTTGTTTTCTGATGGCCTGATACTTGATGTCCTGTAGCAGGAAAACTGCTCCCAAGCTGCAATTCGTAGCTGGAATTCTGCTTGCAAATATCAAGAATGGTACGAGTCTTTCTGAAGCTGTGAGTTTATTTTCACAGAGAAGGAAATAAGCCACAATTTAAGAGTAGAGCCCAAGTTTTCCTTTTCATTTGCGATTCTTACACCTGCAACACTGGCTAGAAACCCAGAGACCTGGGTTTTGGTTCTGTTTAGGCTTTTCACAAGTTGTATAAGGTTAGGCCAACTACTTAACTTCTCAAACCCAGTTATCTTATCTTCAAAATAAAAGAGATTGACAAGGTTATCCCTAAGATACACTCCAAATCTGGAGGCCTATGACTATTTGGTTTTTATGTTCAGATGTCTCAGGTTTCTCCTGGAACATACTATCAGGATATCCGGAGAATCAAGCATACCTACTAAAAACTGTTACCAATATTAAGACATGCCCATAAAAGCTGAGTACGGTGGCTTACACCTGTAATCCCAGCATTCTGAGGGCCAAGGTGGGAGGATCGCTGAGGTCGGGAGTTCAAGACCAGGCTGGGCAACATGGTGAGACACTGTCTCCACAAAAACGTTTAAAAATTAGCCGGGTGTGGTGGCACATGCCTGCAGTCCCAGCTACTCAAGAGGCTAAGGCAGGTGGATCGCTTGAGCCCAGGAGTTCGAGGTTTCAGTGAGCTATGATCATGCCACTTCAGCCTGGGTGACAAAGCAAAACCCTGCTTCTAAAAAAAGAAAAAAGAAATGCCCATATACAGAACTATTCAGACTTCCCTTGAAATACTGTAAATTAAATTAGCAAATTAAATTTTGTTATTCCTTCTCTCTAGTAATATGATGATCTCATAAAAATCTTACCAAGGTCACTAAGAGTAGAAATATTTTCCTACTTCTAATCTATTTTTGAATACATAGTATTATTTCTTTTGAATCTAAATTATGTATTCCTGAGTAGTATATAGCAATTAAAAGATAAGCATCTTTGTAATATTTATTTAATTTTGAAAAGATTATCTCCTCAACTTATCTTCAAGATGCATCTAAATTTAGATCCATCTTGTTTTTAGTAATTTCCTGAGGAAAACCTGGCAGAAAAGAACCCCATAAGTGGAAAATAATATATTCCAGAAAGAAAGGGCTTTCCTTGAATAATGGGAAAATTTACAGTATAAGGAAGGAGGCCCTTCAGGCAAAACACATCTCAAAGTCCTTTTATTCAGTTTTCATTTAATATTTTGCACACTTGAAGAAATGAAAGTAACATTAGAGATAATCTTATGCCATCCTCTTATTTCGGAGGTTAGGAAAATCAAAGCCATGATTTATGGCTGGAGCAAATGGGTGACTGATATTGCCATTTACTGAAATTGAAAGCTCTAGAGACAAACATTTACTGAAATTGAGAACTCTAGAAATGATGTGCAGGTGAGGAGGCGGACGGAGTGAAGGAAGATGAGATAATGTGTCGAGAGTTTGAACTTGTTGAGACTGAGATGCCTGCAGAACATTCAGGAAAATAATGTCCAGAAGAGAAATGGATATACAGGTCTTGAGCTGAGGAGAATTAAAAATGTGTGTGTGTGTACATAAAATACTGAAATATACACACATGTGTAAAATTATCACTATGTAAATCGTAAGCTTTAGCCATAGCCATGAGTGAGAGATAGATAGAAAGAATGTAAAGGAGGCAAAGGGAGAACTACCCAAGCATCAGAAGAGAAACCCAGAATGAGACTCCACGGAAGTCAAAAAATAATGCTTTTTTCCCCCAACAATGTTAAATTCTTTTGAGAAGTTCAACAAGAAAGACGGTAAAAGGTACCTGAATTTAAGGACATAAAAGGTCATTGTTGACAATAACATGAGTTGTTTCAGTGGAGTGATGGATACTGAAGCTAGATTATAAAAGATTAAATAAGGCGAGTGAGAGAGAAGAAAATGGAGACTAAGTGTACACAACCCTTTCAAGTTGTTATTTAAGAGAAAATAAATTAGAGAGCAAAGTGAAGTAAGTAGAAGATTTTATTAAGATGGGAGTGACTATTAAAATGCCACTGGAAAGGATTCAGTAGCGTGATGGAAATTGGAGAGGTGAGGGAAAAAAAAAGAGGGAAGACAAAATATGCAATGGCCTTTAACAGAATTTGGCAGAAAAGGATCCTGCAGAGGAGTTACAGGTTTTAATCCCTTAAGTTCTTAAGGGGAATGGGTCCCTTTTTAATTCAAGGAATGGGGAGAAAATCTAGCAAAGACAGGCAGTGTCAAGAAGTATGTGTAGACTTCTGGGAGTTTCCATGGTGATGTCTCAAGCCTGGAAACAGGGTAAGCAGCCCTAATTAGGATTTCTTCTCAAAACTTGAAGCATGAAGAAAACATGAAAGCATCTCTTTTGCCTTCTACAGGCAACCCAGCTGAAGTCAAGACATCTTTTAACATAACAGTGGATGCTACAGAGCCAGTGGTTTATCTGCCTGATTAATCAGTTGCACCAGCCCGGAATGAGGTGCAATTCAGAAAATTCTTGCCCCACTAGTAGTCTGCTGTGTATAATCCTGTTCTGAGAGAGGCTCACACAAGTGTGGTGAGAGTAGGAGAAAGACTGTGGACTGTGGTTGTATTAGTCATGGTTCTCTAGAGGAACAGGACTAATAGCATAGATGTATATATGAAGGGGAATTTATTAAGGCGTGTTGACTCACATGATCACAAGGTAAAGTCCCACAATGGACCATCTGCAAGCTGAGGAGAAGGAAGCCAGTCCGAGTCGCAAAACCTCAAAAGTAGGGAAGCCGACAGTGCAGCCTTCAGTCTGTGGCTGAAGGCCTGAGAGTCCCTGGCAAACCATGGGTGTAAGTCCAAATGTCCAAAAGCTGAAGAATTTGGAGTCCAATATCCAAGGGCAGGAAGCACTCAGGCATGGGAGAAGGATGAAGGCTGGAAGACTCAGGCAGTCTAGTCCTTCCACATTCTTCTGCCTGCTTTTATCCTAGCTGCTCTGGCAGCTGATTAAATGGTACCCTCCCAGATTGAGGGTGGGTCTGCCTCTCCCAGTCCACTGACTCAAAAGTTAATCTCCTTTGGCAACACCCTCACAGACACACCCAGAACAATGCTTTATTTCAGTCTTCAATCCAATCAAGATGACACTCAATATTAACCATCACAGTGGTTATTCTATGTATTATTAAATATGTTTTTTACTAAAATGTGTTCATTGAGTTTTCCTTAAGCATTAAGTAATCCATTAGAATGTTTTTGATGCAAGTCACAGACTATTCAATTTGAAGTAGTTCAGACACTAAGAAGGCTTATGATATGGCAATGAAGCAGCAAATCTATATCATCAAGAACCCTTGTGCCTTCTCTATTTCAGTTTTGTCATCCTTAGTATGTTATGTGACCTCTTTAAGGTCCAAACATGGTATCAGCAGCATCAGCCAACAACTGTAGACACAAAAATACCCAGCAAGGGAAAGTGAATTTCTTCCTGTATCTCAATTGCTTTTAGCAAGGAAGCTTCCAGAAGCTCCCCCAACTGACTTCTCCTCAGGTCTTATTGGCTAGATGTAGTCACATGCCCATCCCTAAATTAATATCTACAAAGGAAATGAGTCCACCATGATTGTCTTAGCCCAAACATAATTCACTCTCTGGAGTCCAGAGAGGTTGTCACTTACCCTGAACTCATGGCCAGGTGACACCAGGATGAAATCAAGTCTCTGCCCTCAAGGAAAAGGGGATGAGATGGCTTAGGATAGACAAACAACTGTCACACCAGAATTAAAGCACACATTTGGCAAGAGGAGGAGGTCTGGTCACAAATAAAGGACCTCTGTTGTTAAGAGTATAAAGCATTCTTGTCCTCCAAAAGATGAAAGATAAGGTCATCAAACGGTGTTTGATTTCAGAGATATCTTCAAAAGCCTAGCTAGTGAATTCATTTATTTATTAAACAAAGTTAATGGGGCATTTGTATCTATGAGACATCAATAAAGTTCTAAAGAAAATTTCCTAAATTTAAATAACATTTTTACTTATGAACAAGACTTCCAAAATCCCATGAGAACCTTTACTTGAAAAAATAAATGTTTACGCTTGAAAACATTCTCAGTAGTACAAAAGAACTGTCCTAAATGTTTTGGTGTCATGTTTTTAATTGGCAAATATTATGCATATTTATGGTGGACAACACAATGTTATGAAATATGTATACACTGAGAAATCGCTCAACTTTTACATAACCATACTCACCTCCCTACCCTACCCATTTTCACACTCCCAGCAACTATTAGGCTATCCTCCAATTCTAAAATTTTGTCCAAATGTTATGTAAGTGGAATCATAAAGTACGTAAACTTTAGGGATTGCTCTTTACTCTCAGCCTAATTCTCTGGAGATTCATCCAAGTTGTCGAATGTATTAGTCTTCCATTTCTTTTTATTGCTGGGTAGTATTCCATGGTAGGGATGTGTCATGGTTTAACTATCCATTTGCTGAACGCAAACCAAGCTTTTATACACATTCATCAACATGTTTTTATATGAACATGTTTCAGTATATCTGCAACCAACGTCCAAAAGTGCAATTGCTGGGTCCTATGGCAATTGCAGGTTAGTTTTATAAGAAGAGACCACCAAAATTCTTCAGAGTGGTTGTCCCATCTTATATTCCCACCAGCTATGTAGGAGTAGCCAAGGTTCTCTGCATCCTTGCCACTATTTGGTTTCATCACCATATTTTAGCCACCCAGATAGGTATGTGCTAGTATCTCACTGTAGTTTCTAGTTTCATTTTCCCAGTGGCTAACAATGAGTATCTTTTCATATGCTTTTTGCCATCTTATATCTTCTTCATTGAAGTGTTTATTCATGTCTTTTGCCCTTTACTAATTAAATTTTTTACCTGACTTTTTTCTTCATATATTGGGTTTAGTTGATTTTTTATATATTCTAGAAACAAGCCTTTGCTGGATATGTGGTTTGCAAATATTTTCTCCCAGTCTACACGTTATCTTTCCATCCTTTTCACATGGGCTTTCACAGAGCTAGAGTGTTTAATTTTTATGAGATCCAACTTAATCAATTTTTCCTCTTATGCATCATAAGAGGAATCCAGATCAACCCAAAAGGAAGCCACAGGACAAGGAGACTTGAAGCTAGACTTTAAAATTAGCCTCCTTAACTCCTTAAAAAACTAAAAATAGAACTACATGTGATCCAGCAATCCCACTTCTGGATAGATGTTCAAAGGATCAGAAATCAGTATGTTAAAGAGATAGCTTCTACTCCCACATTCATTGCAACATTATTTACAATAGCCAAGAGGTGGAAGTAAACTAAGTGTTCATCAATGGATGGATGGATAAAGAAAATGTGGTATATATACATGATGGAATACTATTCAGCCTTTAAAAATAAGGAAATTCTGTCATTTGTGAGAACACAGATGAATGTGGAGGATATCATGAGCAGTGAAATAAGCCAGGAATAGAAAGAGTAATACTGCATGATCTCACTTACGAGAGGGATTTTAAAAAGTCAAATTGTTAGAGAGTAGAATGATGGTTGCCAGAGGTTGGGAGGAGGGTGTTGGAGAGATGTTGGTCAAAGGGTATAAAGCTTCAGTTAGGCAGAAGGAATAGGCTTTTAGATCTATTGAGCAGTAGGGTGACTATAGTTACTAACAAGGTATTGCATATTTCAAAGTTGCTAAGAGTACATTTCAAACATCTTATCACAAAAATATAATAAGTAAGTGAGATCTTGTGTCTCCTTGGGTCACTTTCTCCTGCCATGTTTCCCAGGAACTTTCTCTCTAGATCTTTTCTGTCATCTCTCTTATTCTAGTTCTCAACTTCTCAAGCACCAGGGGACAATTCCAAGGTGTCTATTTCTTTACAAGGTGGAGGAATTTAACTCCAAATACTCACCTGAGACTTAGCTCCTGGCCTCCTCTTTCAGTATGCAAAAAGAGTTTATTGTAAGAATTTTCTTGTTTAAAAAAACAGCCATCTACTCCTGAGATTAATGCTGCTGTTTCCTGAGCATTTCTTTTGTTGCTACATTATTTTTCATTAGACATATAACTCCCTCTGCCAACCCATCACCTATGTCACTTCAAACAAACAAAAAGCCACAAACTGAAACCTCCCATAGCAGGAAGAGTCTCACTGACCAACAAAGACTGGATTCCCATTGTAAGCACTATAGCTCAGACCCATGAGTTATGAGCTTATGAGTAGCTAATGAGACTTCACTGGGTTCTGCTTGGGTGACTTTAGAAGACTGACCTAGACAATTTTTTTTTTTTTTTTTAATGGAGTCTCACTCTGTCTCCCAGGCTGGAGTGCACTGGCACAATCTCGGCTCACTGCAACCTCTGCCTCCCGGGTTCAAGCGATTCTCCTGCCTCAGCCTCCCAAGTAGCTGAGACTACAGGCATGAGCCACCACACCCAGGTAATTTTTGGTATTTTTAGTAGAGACGGGGTTTCACTGTGTTACCCAAGATGGTCTCGATCTCCTGACCTCATGATCTGCCCGCCTCCGCCTCCCGAAGTACTGTGATTACAAGCGTAAGCCACCAAGCCCAGCCAGACAACTTTTAAAGTTCATTCTAACCTTGAGATTCAAAGGGACCACCATAATAGTTAGTGAACTAAACCTTTGCTCACTAAAGTAGTCAGACCCCAATGTCTATGAAATAAAGTTGTTCAAATCCAAGTCCCAACTCCCTAGATGTCATGGGAGACTTAAGAATTCCTTTAAGCAGCCATTACAGTTCTTCTGCATTTGTATTTTATTTCATCCCCCCCTCCTGGTGCCCTCTATCTTCCCCTGCTGCTCTGGCTCTTGACTACCACCCCTCCTTGGTGACTATGACATCACTGCTCAGGGACATCACTCATTTATCACCATAGCTCCCAGACAGGCTACACTTATCCTGCAGTCAAGACTTTTCATTGAGACAGGAAGAGTTCTCTCTTCTCTCATCATGTTTATAGATCTTAAGAGTGTCCCAAAAGCATTTTCCTTTCTCTCTCTGGTTCCTAAATAACTTCTACAAATAAGGCTTTATTATCCTCATTTTTCAGGTTTTTTTCCAAGCCTCTATCTCAAGGAGCTTAGAGTACATTCACCCAGGGCCAGGACAGCAGATATGAAAGAGGGACCTCAAAAAATCAAATCTAAAAGCACTCTTTTATTATTTGACTTCTTCCTGCAAGTGAATTACCTATCAACTCAAGGTACTCCCTGAAAACTAGAAGATAGTTTTGTGTGCTTCTGTTCTATATCAACTTTAGAGGCTTTCAACTAGTTCATCCATCTCTATCATTCTTATTATTTCTCCCAGAATGATCATTGAGTAACTGGGCAAATGAGACATATAGCTACCCATGAAGCCATGCCAGAGTTCCCAAGGCATGTTCCTGTGTTCAGAGGTCCCCAAGATCATCCTCAGCCTCAATAATTTACTTGAAGGACTCACAGAACTTCAGAAAACTGTAATACTCACAGTTATGGCAATACTACAGTGAAAGGAATCAGATTTAAATCAGCAATGGTAAAAGGTGCACAGAGCAAATTTTAAGAGAAACCAGACATAAGTTTCCAGTTGTCCTCTCACAGCAAATTTGTGTGAACAGCTTAATTCTCCCAGCAGCAATGTGGAAAAACATGCACAGAGTATTACCAACCAGGGAAGCTCACCTGAGCCTTTAGGCCAGAGTTTTTATTGGGAGTCATTTATATGGGCATAGTTATCCACCCAAATGGCTGATCTTCAGTCTCCAGTCCCTCTAGTGGTCACATTGATACTGCCTGGCCCAATGTCAGACATAATGGAATTGTCTGCATAGATTTTCTGGCCCCAAGGCTTCTAGGTAAACAGACACTGTTATCAGGGAGGATATTCTAAGGGTTTAGAGGTTACCTCCAGAGCAAGGGTCAACCTTTCTTTGGATTGTGCAGGGTGTGAACAAATCTGCTGATTTGATCCTTTACTATACAGTTTCATTGGGGTCACCTATAATTCTTAATTTAAAAAACCACTTCACTCAAGATGCAAAAATTGCTTGATCATCAACATAAGCATGAATCACATTCTAGCCATTCTCCCCTTCGACTTTTCAAAATTGAATAGTCTTAATCTTCACAGTGTGTTCCCAAGTGACAGTGACTTTATTCCCTTGGTCATTTCCCTTCTTTATTTTGATTACTTTAGTTGACACATAGAAAACAGAACTGCACCCAGCAGTCAACGTGCACCTAATACTATAATATACACATAATATTAGAAAATTATATTGTGCCCAAAATATTTCTGTATGATTCTCAACATTTATAGGCACTCTAGGCCAAAGGAATGGACCTATATCTTCAGGAAATAATCAAGGCCTAGGTTCCTCTCCTAGCTAAATGCAGTAAATCCAGTACAATCAATGTATACATATAGTTCAGAAAAGTTATCTATAAATGCATTACCTGTGCTTTCACTAACCCACATATATATACCTATTTAATTATACATATTCAAAAGGAAAATATAAATAGTTAAGTAAAAATTAAAACTTCTTCATGTCATAAAAGGAGACATGAATAATCAAAAAAACCTTAAGTAATAACTATAATATATGTAATAGGGAAAAGTTTTAATATCCTTGATATATAAAGAACCCATGAAAAGAAAACTGTTAAGTGTTTAAATTTTTAAGTGGCCATAGGGATAAATGGAGAGTGACTGCTAATGAGTATGGGGTTTCTTTTCTGGGTGATAAGAAATGTTCTAAAAATGACTGTGCTGATGGTTACACAACTCTGTGAATAGACTAAAAGCCACTGAATCTTACACTTTAAATTAGTGATTTGTATGGTATTTGAATTATCTCGATAATTATATCTCAGTGGTTATATCTCAATAAAACTACTATTACTTTTTCAAATGGCCAATCTCTCTATAAATTAAATTAACAGTTGGCCAGTATGTAAAATGTTCTTTTGCAAGTGCTGGTAACAAGGTAGAATAATGATCTCTTTCATACAGACAGCCCTGATACAGGTTGAGTATCCCTTATCCAATATGCTTGGATAATCATAGACAGATGACCTAAACATTCTGTAAAATGGGATAATATTGGCATTCACTTAGTAGAATTGTGAGGCTTAAATGAGATGTTCTTTTTTCTTTTTGACTCCCAACAACATTAAATGAGATAATTTGGAGGAAACAATTAAATGAGATAATCCTCCTAGGTACACAACTCCAGTGATCTGGGAATCTCACCAGGATCCCCCACAGTAGCCACATGGTCCGCGCAAGGAGAGCATGAGCTCAGACATGCCTACGCCACCCCGACCTGATGGGTCTTTCCTATCTACCCTGGTAGCAGAAGACAAAGGGCATATGATCTTGGGAGTTCCTAGGACACTTCCAACCGCCAGTCCCTCTCCACACTAATACAGCAGATGCTTTCTGGAAAGCGCCACCTCCTGGCAGGAGGCCAACCAGCACAAAAATAGAGCATTAAACCAAAGCTAAGGACCCTCAGAGAGTCCATTGTGTGCTCTGCCATTTCCACCAGAATAGGCACTGGTATCCACGGCTGAGATACCACAGAGATGGTTCACATCACAGGACTCTGTGCAGACAACCCCCAGTACCAACCAGGAGCCAGGTAGACTCGCTGGGTGGCTAGGCTCAGAAGAGAGACAATAATCACTGCATTTGGCTCACAGGAAGTCACTGCAATAATCGCTGCATTTGGCTCACAGGAAAGAGGGGAGACTACTACACAGCAAGGCAACACCCTATGGGACAAAATAATCTGAACAACAGCCCACAACCTTCCCTCTAACAAAGACTACCCAAATGAGAAGGAACCAGAAAACCAACCCTGGTAATCTGACAAAATAAGGCTCTTCAACACCCCCAAAAAATCACACTAGTTCACAAGCAGTGGATTCAAATAAGGATAACTCCCTGATTTTCATGAAAACGAATTCAGGTTAGTTATTAAGCAAAACAGGGAGTGACCAGAGAAAGGCAAAGCCCAATGGAAGGAAATCCAAAAAAAAAGGACACAAGAAATGAAGGGAGATCTATTCAAGGAAATAGATAGCTTAGAGAAAAAGCAATCAAAAATTCAGGAAACTGTGCACACATTTTTAGAAATGCAAAAGGTTTCGGAAAGTCTCGGCAATAGAACTGAACAAATAGAAGAATGAAATTCAGAGCTCAATGACAAAGTCTTCAAATTAATCCAAACTAACAAAGACAAAGAAAACAGAATAAGAAAATATGAACGAAGTTTCCAAAAAGTCTGGGATTATGTTAAACAACCAAATCTAAGAATAATCGGTATTTCCGAGGAAGAAGACAATTTCAAAAGTTTGGAAAACATATTTGTGAGAATAATCAAGGAACACTTCTCTGGCCTTGCTAGAGACGTAGACATGCAAATATAAGAAGCACAAAGAATGCCTGAGAAATTCTTAGCAAAAAGATCTTCACCTAGACACATTGTCATCAGGTTATCCAAAGTTAAGACAAAGGAAAGACTCTCAAGAGCTGTGAGACAGAAGCACCAGGCAACCTATAAAGGAAAACCTATCAAATTAACAGCATGTTTCTCAGCAGAAACCCTACAAGCTAGAAGGGATTGGGGCCCTATCTTTAGCCTCCTCACACAAAACAATTATTATCCCAGAGTTTTGTATCCAACAAAACTAGGCATCATATATGAAGGAAAGATACAGTCATCTTCAGACAAATGAATGCTGAGAGAATTTACCAGTACCAAGCAACCACTATAAGAACTGCTAAAAGGAGCTCTAAATCTTGAAAAAAAAATTCCCTGAAACACATCAAAACAAAACCTCTTTAAAGCATAAATCACACAGAACCTATAAAACGAAAATACAAGTTGAAAAGCAAAAATTAAAAAAGTACACAGGCAACAAAGAACATGATGAATGCAATGGTGCCTCACATTTCAATACTAACGTTGAATGTAAATGATCTCAATGCTCCACTTAAAATTTTTGATACAGAACCGCAAAATGGATAAGATCTCACCAACCAACTATCTCCTGCCTTCGGGAGACTCACCTAATACATAAGGACTCACATACACTTAAAGTAAAAGGATGGAAAAGATATTTCATGCAAAGGGACACCAAAAGTGAGCAGGGGTAGCTATTCTTACATCAGAGAAAACAAACTTTAAAGCAATAGCAGTTAAAAGAGACAAAGAGGGACATTATATAATGGTTAAAAGCCTTGTCCAACAGGAAAATATCACAATCCTAAATACATATGCACCTAACACTGAATATCCCAAATTCATAAAACAATTACTAATACACCTAAGAAATGAGATAGGCAGCAACAGAATAATAGTGGGGGATTCAATACTCCACTTACAGCACTTGACAGTTCATCAAGGCAGAAAGTCAACAAATAAACAATGGATTTTAACTATACCTTGGAACAAATGGACTTAACAGATATATATACAGAACAGTTCATCCGACAACTGCAGAATACACATTCTATTCAACAGTGCATGGAACTTTCTCCAAGACAGACTATGTGATAAGCCATAAAACGAGCCTCAACAAATTAAGAAAACTGAAATTATATCAGGCACTCTCTCAGACCAAACTAGAATAAAACTAGAAATCAACTCCAAAAGGAACCTTCAACTATGCAAATATATGGAAATTAAATAACCCACTCCTGAATGAGCATTGGGTCAAAAATAAAGTTAAGATGGAAATTAAAGAATTATTCAAACTGAATGACAATTATGACACAACCTATCAAAACTTCTGGGATACAGCAAAGGCAGTGCTAATAGGAAAGTTCAGAGCCCTAAATACCTACATCAAAAAGTCTGAAAGAGCACAAACAATCTAAGGTCACACCTCAAGGAACTAGAGAAACAAGAACAAACCAAACCCAAACATAGCAGAGAAAAGAAAATAACCAAAATCAGAGCAGAAATAAATGAAATTGAAACAAAAAAATACAAAAGATAAATGAAACAGCTGGTTCTTTGAAAAGATAATAAAATTGATATACCACTAGCAAGATTAACCAAGAAAAGAAGAGAGAATATCCAAATAACCTTACTAAGAAATGAAATGGGAGATATTACAATTGACATCACTGAAATACAAAAGATCATTCAAGGCTACCATGAACATCTTTACACACATAAACTAGAAAACCTAGAAGAGATGGCTACATTCATGGAAAAATACAACCCTCCTAGCTTAAAACAGGAAAAATTAGGTACCCTAAGCAGACCAAAAACAAGCAGCGAGATTGAAATCATAATTGTAAAATTACCAACAAAAAAAGTCCAAGGCCAGACATATTCACAGCAGAATTCTACCAGACATTCAAAGAATAATTGGTACTAATCCTTTTGACACTATTCCATAAGATAGAGAAAGAAGGAACCCTCCCTAATTCATTCTGTAAAGCCAGCATCACCCTAATACCAAAACCAGGAAATGACATAACCACAACAGAAAACTACATACCGTTATCCTTGATGAACATAGATACTAAAATCCTTAACAAAATACTAGCTAACCAAATCCAACAACATATCAAAAAGATAATCCACCATGATCAAGTGGGTTTCATACCAGGGATGTAGGGATGGTTTAACCTACACAAGTCAATAAATGTGATACACCACATAAACAGAACTAAAAACAAAAATCGCATGATCATCTCAATAGATGCAGAAAAAGCATTTGACAAAACACATCATTGCTTTATGATCAAACTCTCAGCATGTAAGGGACTTACCTTGATGTAATAAAAGCCATCTAAAACAAACCCACAGCCAACAAAATACTGAATTGGGAAAAGTTGAAAGCATTCCCTCGGAGAAAAGTAACGAGAATAGGATGCCCACTCTCACCACTCCTCTTCAACATAGTATTGGAAGTCCCAGCCAGAGCAATTAGACAAGAGAAAGAAATAAAGGGCATCCAAATCGGTAAAGAGGAAGTCAAACACTGTTTGCTGACAATTTGATTGTTTACCTTGAAAACCCTAAGGATGCCTCCAGAAAGCTCCTAGACTAATAAAAGAATGCAGCAAAGTTTCCTGATACAAGATTAATGTACACAAATCAGTAGCTCTTCTATATATCAACAGCAACCAGGCAGAGAATCAAATCAACAATCCAACCCCTTTTACAATAGCTGCAAAAAAATAAAATAAAATACTTAGGAATATACCTAACAAAGGAGTCAAAACACTGCTGAAAGATATTATAGATGACACAAACAAATGGAAACACATCCCATGCTCATGGATAGGTAGAATCAATATTGTGAAAATGACCATACTGCCAAAAGCAATCTACAAATTCAATGCAATCTCCATCCAAATACCACCATTATTCTTCGCAGAGTTAGAAAAAACAATTCCAAAATTCATATGGAACCAAAAAAGAGCCCGCAGAGCCAAAGCAAGACTAAGTAAAAAGAACAAATCTAGAGGCATCACATCACCTGATTTCAAACTAGCCTATAAGGCCATAGTCACCAAAACTATGATACTAGTATAAAAAATAGGCACATAGACCAATGGAACAGAAGAGAGAACCCAGAAATAAACTGAAATACTTACAGTCAACTGATCTTCAACAAAGCAAACAAAATCATAAAGTAGGGAAAGAACACCCTTTTCAACAAACGGTGCTGGGATAATTGGCTAGCCACATGTAGGAGAATGAAACTGGATCCTCATCTCTCACATTATACAAAAATCAATTCAACATGGATTAAGGACTGAAACCTAAGACCTGAAACTATAAAAATTCTAGAAGAGATAACATTGGAAAAACCCTTCTATACATTGGCTTAGGCAAGGATTTCATGACCAAGAACCCAAAACCAAATGCAATAAAAACAAAAAGAAATAGCTGGCACCTAATTAAACTAAAGAGCTTTTGCACAGCAAAAGAAACAGTCAGCAGAGTAAACAGACAACCCACAGAGTGGGAGAAAATCTTCACAATCTATGCATCTAACAAAGGACTAATATCCAGAATCTACAACAAACTCAAATAAATCAGTAAAAACAAACAAACAAACAATACTATCAAAAAGTGGGCTAAGAACATGAATAGACAATTCTCAAAAGAAGACATACAAATGGCCAACAAACATATTTTAAAAATGTTCAACATTACTAATGATCAGGGAAATTCAAATCAAAATCACAATGTGATACCACCTCACTCCTACAAGACTGTCCATACTCAAAAAATCAGAAAACAGCAGATGTTGGTGTGGACACAGTGAACAGTGAACACTTCTACACTGCTGATGGGAATGCAAACTAGTACAGCCACTATAGAAAACAGTGTGGAGACTCCTTAAAGAACTGAAAGTGGGAACTACCATTTGATCCAGGAATCCTACTACTGGGTATCTACCCAGAGAAAAAGAAGTCATTATTCGAAAAAGATACTTGCACATGCATGTTTATAGCAGCAAAATTTATAACTCCAAAATCATGGAACCATCCCAAATGCCCATTAATCAATAAGTGGATAAAGAAACTGTGAGAGATATATATATAAAGCAGTCATAAATAGAAATGAATTAACAGCATTTGCAGTGACCTAGATGAGACTGGAGACTATTACTCTAAGTGAAGTAACTCAAGAATGGAAAAGCAAACACTGTATGTTCTCACTGATATGTGGAAGCTAAGCTATGAGCACAAAAAGGCATAAGAATGATACAAATGGACTCTGAGGACTTGAGGGAAAAGTCAAAGCGGGGCAAGAGATAAAAGACTACAAATATGGTGCAGTGTATAACTGCTCAGGTGATGGGTGAGCCAAAATCTCACAAAATCACCACTAAAGAACTTACTCACGTAGCCAAATACCACCTGTACCCCAATAACTTATGGAAAAATACAATAAAACAAAAATCTTTAGGTACTCCAAGAAAAAAAAAGAAAAAACGCCATTGTCCTGGGTTGAACAGTCTTCATGTCCACCAGACTCTCAGAATGTGACCCTATTTGGAAATACGGTCCTTGCAGATGTAATCAGTAAAGATGAGATCATAGTGGATTAGGCAGCACCCTAATATAATGAGTGATGTCCTTATAAGAAGGCCATATAAAGATACCCAGTGGAGATGGCCATGTGAAGATGCAGGCATAGATTGGAGTGATGCATCTATAAGTCAGGGAACACCAAGGATTGCTGGGGTTACAGAAACAAGGAGAGAGGCGTGAAACAGATTCTCCCTGTGACCCCCTAAGAGGGAACAAACCCTGCTGACTCCTTGATTTCAGACTTCTGACCTGCAGAATTGTGAGAAATAAATTTTTGTTGTTTTAAGTTAAAAAAAAAAAAAAGGCAAATATCCAGTTACATTTGAATTTCAGATGAATATCAAGTAAGTTTTTAGTGTAAGGGTGTCCCATGTAACATTGGCAGTATTTTCATCTTCTATATATGTGACAACCTTGGTAATAGAAGGCTATTTTTTATTTTTAATGCTCTACTGCTTTCAATTGGTTTGAGGATGTAAGATTGGCTGTGAGGTGCTGAGAAATATCTCAATAAACAGTATATAGCTCTCCCCTGGGGAACGATATGGATGCGCAACTGAAAGCCAGGAATTTAGCACTAGCAAGGAGGGGGAAGAAGACAACATGCTTGGCAGAGGCCTAAGGGGCATGGGAGAGGGGATACGAGGGACAGTTATGAAATGTTATGCTATTTTCTTAAAAGATAAAATAAAATCATCCTTCTAATCTTCTACAAGCGGATTTCAGTAAAATCTACTATTGCTAACTAATGACTTGGGGAAGAAGTAGGTAAATTCTAGGGTGGATTCTTTCTTGGCATTAAAAGATATCGAGTCCTACTTAAAGTTTGACACAAAACAGCCAACATGTAGATTATATGAATAATTGGAGAAAGTCTTGCAAGCAACAGCAAGCCCACATATGACATATATTTGCTTCAGCCTCTAACGGGCAGGTCTGCAAAACCACCCTGAATAAATGTGAACCAAAGTAGATAAGGCCCTGCTTAGGGCTAGTAAATGTCAGCTCCTGAGCAACTAAAAGCAGAGTGTTTAGACTAAGACCAGACAAAAATCACTCACTCACTCACTCACTCACAGACAACAATACCCATATGAAGATTTTTTTTATTATTAAACATTGGTCTAATGCTAAAAAGTTTAAACACCAACATAGCATTGTAAACCTACTGCCTTGTGAGTTAACTTTAACTTACTGAGTTAACTAACTACATTTTTAACATAGTGCTTCCATTTTTAAAAACAAACTTGGCCATTTCACAAATACTTCATGGCTAATCACTTTATAATATAGTTTATTTACAGAAATGAAATGAATTTGGGTAATTTGAAGCAATGAGCTACACATAAAACATCTCTGAAATCTTTTTGAATGTCAGTTTTCAAAACAAAAACTCGGAAATGTGATTCCATTTTGATGATAAAAACCTGCAGTAAACTAGAAATATTTTTCCAACCCACTCTCCCCGTTTCATTACACATCAAACTGCTATTTGGTTAGGTGGGGAGGAGGGGGATTAACTGTCGTTAATGGTTTTTATTATTCAGAAAGAATTTAAATCAGTGAAACCTGCATTTGTCAAGCATCAAGCGTCTTGCAGACTGCCACAGAGAGTAGCAAAGTTCAGGTGTTTTGCTGATCCTTTGTTTTGGACATTGTGTGACTGTTCTAAGTACAACAGTTTGCATTTGGCATTAACCGTGAAAGACACAGCACAAGATTACCCCAAGGCTGGTGTGAGAAAAACATAGCAGGAGTATCTGATGGAACAATTCCAGGCACAGAGTGAGGGATCGATCCATAGTCATTGAATGAATAAATACTTCTGTAGCTTCCCTCTAACTTTAGCAAAAAATATTAATGAAGGAAAAATGAATTTTGGATTCACTGAGAACATTTTGGAAATAGTTTAAATGATATTGTATAAGTGTGTATTCTAAATGCATTTTTTGTATTTTCTAAAGAATATTTTGCAAATAAAGTAAAAGAGACACCCCTGACTGACAGTATTCCATTTGTGAGCCAGTGGTTAGACATAGAAAATGATGGATTAGGGACAGCATGTAGACCAAGAGTTCGCAACCTTGGCTGCATGTTAATATTACCTCAGTTCCTTTTTTAGAATCCCAATTCCCAGGTCACACCCCACACTCCTGAAATCAAAATCTGTGTGGGTAGAACACAGGCATCAATATTTTAAAAAGTGATTTCATTATGCAATCAAGGTTGAGAATAACAGATATAGACTCTAATTCTCCTCTTGTCCCATGGAATAGTGTGCAGAAAGCTACATTTGAGACAAGGAATGAATGAAAATTCACCCTGTGTTTCTGAGATGGTGGGGTATTGTTCCTCGTGGGCTAAGAATCTTTCACCTTTTTCTACACTGTGTTCCCATAAAGTGGAAACAAAAAATAAACATAATCCAGAAAAGGGTGGGGAGAGTGGGGCTTAGGGAAGCTGAGTGTTCAATATTTCCTCTTCCAACGAGATTCCTCTTATCATGCTCTATTTGACATAATCTTATAAAAGTTAATGTTTAATAGAAACATACAAATAATTAAGAAATCTCTACTAGCATTTTGTGTCAGGGAAGGTCAAAAGTGAGACCCACTACTCTGGTGTCTTCTGCTACTGGATTTATTTGTGCCTGGGTTGACCATGAGGGAGTCATTGGCAACTTTAAGCAGCAGTAGGAGGATTGGCCAATCCACTGTGCCCAAATTACCAGAGTGACTCCATCTTGAATAGGGGATGGGGAAAATGAGGATGAGACCTGCTGGACCATATTCCCAGGTTAGACATTCTTAGTCACAGGAAAAGATAGGAGGTTGGCAGGGCTGGTATCACAAGATACAGTTCATAAAGACTTTGCTGATAAACCAGGATGCAGAGAAGAAAAAAAAAGAAAGCCCACCAAAACCAAGATGGCAACGAAAGTGATCTTTGATCAACCCCACTGCTCATTATATGCTAATTATAATGCATTAGCATGCTAAAAGACACTCTTATCAATGCCAGGACAGTTTACAAATGCCATGGAAACGTCTGGAAATTACCCTTTATGGTCTGAAAGGGGAGGAGTAGTAAGTTCCAGGAAATGCCTGTCCCTTTCCTGGAAAACTCATGAATAATCCACCCCTTGTTTAGCATATGATCAAAAAATAACCATCAAAATGCCAACCAGCAGCCCTCTGGTTGTTCTTCGTATGAACATAACCTGTTCTGCCTCTGGAGTAGCCTATCTTTTGTTTCTTTACTTCCCTAATAAACTCGCTTTCACTTTATTCTGCGGACTTGTCCCAACTTCTTTCTTGCTCAAGATCTGAGACCCCTCTCTTGGGATTCGGATCAGAATCCCTTTCTGGTAACAAATCTCTTAAGCCCCCACAAGTGGGAGGGATGAGACTTACAGGGACTCCAAAGACTATTCAATGGAAGGTCCTCTGTGCCCTGCTCTTGTGGTTGTAAGAAACAGAGTCCCATGGTCTATCTCAAATGATGAGGTCTTTCTGGGTGAACACTTGCTACAATAAGAGAAATGTTACCTCCACAAGAATCCCCAAATTGTGAAATGGTCTAACTCAGCAACAGCTGTGGATTGAACCTCTGCCCCTAAGGTGACACAGCAATGCTCCCTGTCTTGGTTTCTACCTGCTCGGCAACTGCTGAGCTTATCAATACTGCGTCTTCTCTACCTCATTATGCCTGCTTTCTCCAGAGTACAGCTTCCTATGCCTTCCCAGGGTTCTCACTGTTTTTCATCTCCATTTGGATCTTTTCAGCATTTGCTCTCATGCCCAGGTAAATCAGGGGCACCTAGGCATCAGTATCTTCCAAAGCTCCCCAGAGGATTCAATGTGCAACCAAGCAGAGAATCACTGCACCAAAAAACAGCAGTTTCACGTAAGACAACTTGGATTTATAATTACTACCTTAGCCCAAAAGGAAGAAAACTGGAGAAGGTAACTTATAATGCACAGGAATTCTGTTCTCCTTGCATTTTGTTTTAATTCAGTGTCTTGTTTCTCTATCTACAGAGCACATATTTATTCACATGGATTTTAGTATTTTAACTGTGTTGTACTTACAGGAAAGAAAACATGCCTTCTGAAGTGATGGTCTTTGAGCCACTAGTCAAGAGATTGGGGCTCTCTAATGAGCCAAGACTCCCATCTAGTGGTAACCACCCCTGAATTGCAAATACAAGGTCTCTCAACTTTTATTAATGACAAAACTTTTTGAGAAGTGGCTGGTCAATTTCAATAACTCATTTGCCTAAAACAAAATACACCTATTTGTCAAAAGAGCTTTGCCACTTCCAATCTGTGTGCGTAAATACCTCCAGGATAAATTATTGCTATCTATTTGAACTTATGAAGGAAAACCAACTTCTTGATTCTGTCAAATAAGTGTGTTTTAGTGAATTCAGAGGTTGTGTGACTTATAAAAGTAAGTGGTTGTTATGAAATAGCTCATACACATCCAAATTGAAAAGACTAGTGATAAAACCTTAGAGGATGCTGTGAGGTGAATGGTGGCCCCTGAAAATGTATGTCAACATCCCCAAAATCTGTGAATGTGACCTTACTTGGAAATGGGGTCTTGGTCCATATCATTATTATGTTATGTTAAAGATCTTGAAAACAGATCATCCTGGATTACCCAGGTGGGCCCTAAATCTAATACAAGTGCTTTAAAAGAAGCACAGAGAAGAAGAGAAGAAACAGAGAGAAGGAGTCAAAGGCCATATGAAGACAACAGCAGAGACTGGAATTAATGCAGCCAGAAGCCAAGAGGACACTTGAAACCACCAGAAGCTGAAAGAGGCAAGAAATCTCCACTAGAGCCTTCAGAGAGAACATGGCCCTTCTGACATCCTCATTGCAGACTTCTGGCCTGCAGAACTTTGAGAAAATAATTTTCTGTTGTTTTAAGACATCCACTTTGTGGTAATTTGTTACAGGAGACTTAGGAAAGTAGTATGGTTTCCTCTTCCTTTCTTTCCAGTACACTCCTTCAGAAAACAAAAATAGCATATTTGGAAATGACCTAGATGCCTAAAGTTTTTTTAATAATACACATGTAAATTCATTGCTCTGCACTATTACAGGGTGGTATTCAATCAACAGCATAAATACTTCACTGTCTACCTACAATTTTCAAAGGTATTTTGGACAGCAAACTTTTCATTTCAGAAGTTTTTCACTACAAGTACCTTAACTGAAAGACTAATCAACTAAAATTCTTCTTTCTAAGATAGAACATGAAGCAACAAGAGTTTTGCCTAAATATGGATGTGTGTAATGAGAATAACTCAAATTTCATGTCCAGTTGGGACAGCATAGTCAATTCAACAGGAATGTTCATGAGTTGTTTATCACATGAAGTATTTGGAAGGTATGCGAACACTAAAACCAACAATGTCAATACAATTAAATGGAGGCATTCATAAAACTGTTGTTCAGATCAGCAGGTAATCTTGTAACTGCATATTTGAGAATTTCAGGGAAGGAAATGTACAAATAATCAAAGGCAGAAAATTCCCTTCAGGAAATGTGGTATCCACATATTGTATGACAGGCTTGCTTTTACTGAATAATGCATGAAGTTGTCTGTTTTAAATCATTCACTGACTACAGAGTTGACAAGTAACCATCGAAGAACAATGGGATTGGGCACCAGATGCCTCTATTTCAAATCTGACTCTGTGAAGGCTGTTTCTTTTCTAGGGAACTGGGGGTTCTATGTAACATAAGACTCAAGCAAAAAGTGTGGATTCTGTGGTATGCTCATGGGATGGTTCCAGTAAATGTGCTGATAAAATTCTGGAACCCAAGAGCTGACAATGGGTGCCATTAAAGTCCAGACCCGGTGCTGTAGCACTTTGATGTGTCAAAGGTTAGGTTCTGCCATTTTTCTGAACAAATATATTCTAATAGAATACTACATAAAAATGTAAAGGGCCTTGTAGGGTCAAATGAAACTTTGAGCAGAGAATGAACAATATCCCTATGAGATGAAAGTGCTGTCTTTGTTGAATTAATTCCATTCTTTTTTGTTCTCATTGTTTTCAAAACAATTAATAGATACACTGAGAAAGAAGGAAAGCAAGAGAGTTACTCTGATAATGATGGCTCTCATTTATAAATCCATGAAAAGTACTATCAATTTTCTTCCTTAATAGATAACAAATCTAAAACTCAGAATGGGTGAGGAACTTGCCCCAGTATCACAGAGCCAATAACCAAGATTCTTCTCTCCCAGAACCTGTGCTACTTCCTGGTTGATGTCAAAACACTGCCTAATAAGGACCTCAAAAAAAAATCTAATCAACTGACCACTGGTCAAGTGCCTCCCTTCTCCAGTTCAACAGACTCTGCCAGAGTCACAAAGGACAAGGAACCTCGTCTCTTCATCTCTTTATCTGCAATACCTAGCATGGTGATCATTCATAACAAAGCGCTCAACATGTGTTTACTGGGTGAACAGATAAAAGGTACAGAAAAGAGGGAAAGGGCTCAGGAAAAACTATATAGAACATTTTGGAAGCATTTGCCATTTCCATGTGGAAATGTCAATCATAGATAAACATACCAATCATGATGATCCATAAAACATATTAAGAGGAGCCCAGTGTTCAGGAAATGCAAACTATCTGCAGTGTGAGATTGAAGCATAGGTTTGATAACTTAAGAGGCCGATCAAAAAGGAAATTTGGTTTACGATTTTGTAATTGTCAGGTATATGGTAATTAATTATCCTAAAGTGATATTGAAGGCTTGGCCTGAGTCTGATGACAATATTAGAAATCTGAGTGAGAAAGTGATCAGCAGTTTGACTGTTTACAGGTTTGTTGGTTGTTCCTTTCCTTTTAAAACTGAGTCTCCAGCTGCTAGCTACTGTGTCCCAGGGGGCCTTGTGCCCTCTACCTCCTGTTTTCTCTGAAAACAAATGAGAATTCTTACGCTACCTTGACTCTATACAGATTTTCCTGCTCTTAAGAGACAAACAGCAAAGTGATACTTCAAAGCTAAAATAAATGTATTTTATTTTATGTTTTCGGACCAAGTCTCACTCTGTCTACCAGGCTGGAGTGGAGTGGCACTGTCTCAGCTCACAGCAAGCTCCGCTCCCCGCCGGCCCCACTCCCTGCGATTCTCCTGCCTCAGCCTCCCAAGTAGATGGGATTATAAGTGCCCGTCACTACGTACGGCTAATTTTTGTATTTTTAGTAGAAACAGGGTTTCACCATGTTCGCCAGGCTGGTCTGGAACTCCTGACCTCAGGTGATCTGCCCGCCTCGGCCTCCCAAAGTGCTGGGATTACAGGCGTGAGCCACCACACCCAGCCAAATAAATGTATTTTAAATCTGGGATAGATGTTCCAATTAGGTAGACTCTGAAATTTCAGACTTTAGCCTCAGTCAGAGGCCATTAGAACTGTTCCAAAAAATGCACAGAATTAATAAACTATTGATGGATGAGTAAGAAAAAAAAAAAAAACTGAATCTTACTCTGTCATCCAAGCAGGAATGCGGTGGTGCAATTACAGTTCACTGCAGCCTCTACTTCTTGGGCTCAAGTGAGCCTCCCATCCCAGCCTCCCAAGTAGCTGGGACCACAGGTGCATGCCACTATACTCAGCTAATTTTTATTAATTTATTTTGTAGAGATGGGAGTCTGCTTATGTTTCCCAGGCTGGTCTCAGACTCCTGGGCTCAAGTGATCCTCCCACCTTAGCCTCCCAAAGTGCTGGGATTACAGACATGAACCACTGCACCTGGTCTGTTGGTTGTTCCTTTGGATGTAACAATTAATATTAAAGGTACTTCAATATAAATTTCAAATTGTAATTTTTTTCCAGGGTCACTATTTTGTATATTTATATTTTTAGTTTATTCTAGGTTTTGTTGGTAGCATCCAAGTATTCCCTAGGCTGTTGGTTGGTCCTTCCGACGGTTTCTAGGACAGAAAACGGGTCTTTAACCCAATAGAGATGAGGAATTGGTAAACTGCCTTGGATGCCGAGATATTCTTGTTTTATGTACACTTGGCAGAAGTCATCCACAACCATCTGCAGATTCTGACTCTTCACTGGGGCCCACAGCCATCCCCACTGTTGAATGTACATTGCTCTCCTATTCTGAAGGGACAAAGAAAGGACAGGAAATGAGTGAACCCAGTGAGGAAAAAGCTTTCAAGATACGTATCAAAAAGAAAAAGGAAGGCCGGGACCAGTGGCCCATGTCTGTAATCCCAGCACTTTGGGAGGCTAAGTTGGACGGATTGCTTGAGCCCGGGAGATGGAGACCATCCAAGGCAATGTGGTGAAACCCTGTCTCTACCAAAAAAGAAAATAATAATAAAACAAATTAGCTGGGCACAGTGATGCGTGCCTGTGGTCCCGGCTACTCAGGAGGCTGAGGTGAGAGAATTGCCTGAACCTGGGAGGTGGAGGTTGCCCCAGTGAGTGGAGATCGTGCCACTGCACTCCAGCCTGGGTGACAGTACGAGACTGTGTCTCAAAAAAAAAAAAAAAAAGAAAAGAAAAGAAAAAGAAAGAAAAGCAAAAGAAAATGAGAAATCTAGAGACTGAAGAATCCAATTCTCAATATTAAAGGATGGGAAAAAACAACTTGGGTGAGAGCTATTAGCTTGAAATAGACACAAGATCATAAAATCCAACATCATAATAATGAGGAAAACTGGCTTGTGTAAAACAGGAGATGACAGTTGGAAGATTAAAAAGGTCCTGCCTGTTGTTGCTAAAAGGTAAAACAAGGGGTTCTGTGACATGTGCGTGCAAAGGAAGCTACTGAGAGGCTTAAAGGAGCATTTGGAGCTGATATAGATCATCAAAGTTTCTGCTGATACCTATCTGCATGGCTGGACTTATTGATGCCACCAAACATTCTTCCCTCATACTCCATAAGTTTTCAATCCTTTAACTTCTAACTGGAACACCAGGCACCCTGTCTCCTTTCAGGCTTAGTTTCTGCCAACAGCCAGTCCTGAGGATCCAGGCAAGCGACCCTGTGTTATCTTTCTGCTCTGCCTTCCTGAGGGAGCCTCTCCTTTGTTCATCAAGCAGCAGCTGCTACTTTCAGTGCTTCTCTGCACATGGAATATAGATGGGTTTCGAGTATGTGAAGCTCAGCTTGGGGTTTGGGGTGGGTGTTTAAAATCACTACCTCCGTGCCTCTTGACTTCTTCCAGATGAAATTCAAGAACAATCAAAATATAAACAGAACAGCACTGAACTTTGCAGACCTACTTTTTTCACATGGTAACCCTGTGGTGTGGGGCAATTTAATTGATCTCTCTGTGCTCAGCTTACTCATCTGTAAAATAAGCATATAGGTGTTCCCACCCCATAGAGTTTCTGTGAGAATAAAATGAGATACTTCATGTTCAGCAGTCACTCTGTGCTAGACACTATGCTAATAACTGAATAAGTGAGACCAACTGTTTTTATTTATTATCATTTTTCTGGTTTATCACCCATAAAGTCTGTAACTCTAGAGCCTGAGTGGAAACTAAATAAGGGATGTGTGGCCATTTATTTTTTCCTTTTCATCCCTGTCCTGTATTCTTTGGGGGCCTGGACAGGAAAAGAAATGGTAGCACCAGAGCTGTCAATTAACAGAGATGAATAGTAGTCGTGGTGGGGGTCATAGTAGGAATTGTGTCACCAGTAGTAGAAGCTGTGGTAATAGGTAAAACAGCTAATATTTTGTGATGGGTTTGTGCCAAGGACTGTGCGAAGGACACAAATCTCTATGCATTGCTCATTGCCACTACTCTTAAAGGTAGAGATATATATGTGCGGCCTTGGGGCAGTTATATCTCCTGCAGCAAAAGGTATCCCAATCCCTCACCAGTAATTTGAGATGTCTGTGCCTTCCTAAGGATCTTTCAGGATGCTCTTTCAACCTGCTGGAATCCTAATTTGAGTGCTGTCCTAAGAATGTAAACTGACACTGAACTGGTGGTTTTCCAACCACACTGTGCGCACCACAGAGATTTCCAAATTCCACAGCACCTCCCTAGGATTGCCAGGACTGGTGGCATGATCAACAATTTGGGTTCTGTATTAGTCCATTCTTATGCTGCTGATAAAGACATACCTAAGACTGGGCAATTTACAAAAGCAAGAGGTTTAATGGACTTACAGTTCCAAGTGGCTGGAGAGGCCTCACAATCATGGTGGAAGGTGAAAGGCATGTCTCACATGGTGGCAAACAAGAGAAGAGAGCTTGTGCAGGGGAACTCCCCTTTTTAAAATCATCAGATCTCGTGAGACTTATTCCCTATCATGAAAACAGCACAGGAAAGGCCCACCACCATGATTCAATTACCTCCCACCAGGTCACTCCCACTGGGTCCCTCCCACAACATGTAGGAATTGTGGGAGCTATAATTCAAGATGAGATTTGAGATTTGGGTGGGGACACAGCCAAACCCTATTAGGTTCCAAGACTCAAACCCTCTTCAACCAGAGTGAGTCTGCATTCATCTGTTTCTACATTGTCCTCTCCTTATCACCTCATTGAGAAAACTTTGTAGACAAAGAGCTCACAGTTTTCAAATGACTGCGAAAGCCAGTGCACTAAACTTGGTTTCCTCCTACAAAATCACAATTCTAAATCCTCTGCAGGATTTCATAAACCATATTGGTGCATAACTCCTGAAGGTTTGAAAAGCCCTATGAGATTTTCAAAAATGCTCCCTATGTGAATACGAAATATTATTTTTAATGTATCCTCTCAACCTTCTATCTGTATCTTTATTTATGCAAAACTATCCATGTTTTTGGTCAGGTAAAATGTTTGGCATGCCCAAATTTGGAATCTTCTTTTATGGTTTTGTTTTCTGTGTAGCTCAGTGATGAGAAGGCCCAGCTTCAAGCACATAACCAGATACCCATTTTTTATTTCTCCAAGTAAGAGCATTTTCCAAGAACACTCAAGTCTAGCAGTATACACTCTGAAACTCACATTGTAGCTTTGGCAATCCTGTTTTATGCACGTGATGCTGCAGTTTATGTGCAATCGTGCTTTCCAAGACAGGGCAACTCCTAATGGTTGTACCCGTCAGTCCAGACCTACATTGGTTGGGAAATCAAAACACTGTCACCATGACTGAATTATCTGTCTCTTGCTTCCAAGTGGGCCCCTTTGTTTTAAAGCAGTGGTGCTTAAACACCAGACAGACTCATCTCATGCTTACGTACATGTGAAATTCTCACACTACACAATCTTGGATTGCTTCATGTTGTAACAAAAAAACCAACCCAACCACTAAGAAATCCAGTTAAAACAGCACTTTAATGTAATCTTTTTTTTTTAATGTAGTGGAATTGAGTAGAGGATGTGTAAGCTCTGTGTTCAGGACCCTTTCAGACCATACCCTATGTTTCTCCGCATTTGGCAGGTCCTGATCTGTACCCATTATATTAAAAGTGTAATTGTAAATGCATGTACATATATATGCTTATACACATTATATAGAAATGTATATTTATCATAAGTATGTATGTTGTATGTGTATAGACATATCTGTGTGTATGTAAATATATAGGTGTGTATGTGTATGCCTATGTATGTATATATCCGTAAACCTAGGTATATGTGTGTATGTAGTGGAGGATTGTGAGACCTCACAAGATTGGTAAAGTATCAAACAATGCCTGTATTTTTTTTAAGGAGCTGTTTTTCAACATATAGAGTAATAATGTCAATTCCTGGGTTAATACTCTTTTAGAAAAGGCCAATTTTCAGTGATTTCAGGTAGCTCATGTTATTCAGTAACAATCTCAGCCTTCAAAAGTAGCCAAAAGAAAAGCAGAATAAATGGTCTCCTAAATAAAATGACCTGTGGCACCATCATTGACTAAGTAGCCTTTTTACTCATCTCATACAGCCTCTTCCTAATAAACATGAAGCAGCATCATAAGAACAGTAGGGAGAAAGGGTGCACAGACAGAGATTTATGGGGCAGGACAGGGTACCAGGGTTAGGACAGATACCAGGAAAGAGGAAAAGAACACACTGCAGAAGAAAAAGCGCACCAGCTTCCTACTTGTGCCTCAGGGGAGCTTTGTCAAAGTGTTCTGAGCACATGAGGTATCCTCTAAACATTTATTAACCAAATGCACAGAGAGGCATGTTGACAGAGATTTAGGGTATGACGAAGGTGGCATATCAAACCATGGAGGAAAGGTGCTACTCAATAAATGGTTTGGGGACAAGTGGGAGCCAACTAGAAAGAATAAAATAAAACTGGATTCGTACCTCACATTTCATACCAGGACAAATTACAGATGGATCAAATGTTTTACAGTAAAAAATAAAACTATAAATATTCTTTTTTAGAAAGGGATAACTTTTTTATAATCCTGGATTATAAAAATAAATTATAATTTTGGATTAGGGAAGATCTTTCTAAACATAATTCAAAATATATAAATAATAAAAGAAAAAATGATAATTTGATGACAAACTTCTTCATGGACAGAAACATTAAAAGCCAATCAATAGGAAAATTTGAAAAAATATATTTGAAATTTATATCACAAAAGGCTACTCTCCCTGATATACAAAGATCACCTAGAAAGCAACAAGAAAAAGACGAACACAATACAGCAAAGAGAAAAGTTTAGAGAAAAAGAGTATAAGATTAGATTAAATCACATGAAACTGATTGTTAAAAATGTTTGAAAATTGGCCATTTCAAATGATTTAAACAAATAGTTATGAAACATATGAAAGAATATTCAATAACACTTGTAAGAAGAGAAAGCCAAATTAGAACATCACTGTCGGATAACAAAAAAAAAATCCAAAAATTTGGAAACTCACTATTTGGTGAGCTGTGGGGAAACAGAGGCTTTCACACATCATTGGTATAAATTAACTTATCTTTGGGGGCCAATTTGGTATATCTATTGAAATTACATATATATATATATATGCTTTTGGCTAAGCAATTCTACTTTGGAGAATGTATCCTGTATACATACGTGAGCAAAATGATGAATGTACAAAGTTACTCATTTCAGCCTTGTTTATAATAGCAAAAGAATGGGAATACATAAACAAGTGCCCAGCAATAGGGACCAGTCAAAAACATGAGTCATTGGTACAATGACTTTCTATACAGCTTGTAAAAAAGTAAGGGGAAGTTTCTTATGTACAGACATATCTGTAAGATCTCCAAGAAATATTAAGTGGAAAAATTAAATACCCTCTGTTTAAAATAAAAGGGAGAGAAATAAGTCTCTACATTCGTATTTCTTTTCTATGTATAAAGAAATTCTGGAAGGATACAACATAAAAAACTTATAATACCAGTTAAATGGAGAGGGAGCTGGAATGGGGAACAGAAATGGCAGATAGGCCAGATGTGGTGGCTCAGGCCTGTAATCTCAGCACTTTGGGAGGCCAAGGCGGGTGGATTACCTAAGGTCAGGAGTTCAAGACCAGCCTGAACAAAATAGTGAAACCCCATCTCTACTAAAAAAAATACAAAAATTAGCTGGGCATAGTGGTGTAAGACTGTAGTCCCAGCTACTCAGGAGGCAGAGGCAGGGGAATCACTTGAACCCAGGAAGGGGAGGTTGCAGTGAGCTGAGATCATATCACTGCACTGCAGCCTGGGTGACAGAGTGAGACTCCATCTCAAAAGAAAATAAATAAAAAATTTAAAAAGAAATAACAAATATATTTTCTTGTCAACCTTTTAATAATTTTAGCATTTTGAACCAGGTGAATGCATTATCTATTCAAAACAATTTTAACTTAAAAATAAATAGTTGAGTCCTATGACTGATCAATAAAGGATTTGGAGTAGATGTTTGTTTATATCATTTATATGCTAGATCATCTACATAAGTTGTGGGACTCAGAGAAAATTAAAATATGAGGCCCCTTGTTATAAACTTTTTAAGAGCTTCAAGATAGCAGCAGTAGACCATTAAACCAATCACTGGGGCCCTTCTAAGAATGGGTCGGGCACCTGTGAAGTTAGCCCTGGTTGCACACAACTGTACTCATCAGAATATCAGAATACTAATGTCATTCCCAAAGGGAAGCAACTGGCTTCTCAAAAACCCAGGCAGGAGCAGTCTTGGAAAAAATCATTTCCCTCGATTTCACATACACTTCATGTTCTGTTGGTTCCTAAGCAATTAACCTGAATATATATGGGTGTTGATCCCAAGGGATTAACATACACATCCTAAAACCTCAAGCTTTGGAGACTAACCATCTTAGATCACAAATTTGTGATCAAGCAAAATAACAGAATCTTAAGAAATGGTCTTTGTATACATAGTCAGTTTTTTGAAATAATAAGTTTTTATTTTACTGCATTCAATTAAATTATGAAACCCAAATAAATCCTGGAGCCCAGTGTGGTCCAATCTCAGCCTACTGGGCCCACTGTGGTCCAATCTCAGCCTACTGCTACAGTCAAATAATCATAGCTTAGCAGCCAGAAAGTAGTGAAAGAAACTTCCAAGGTTTTCTTTTTCAGCTTCTTAAGAAAATACCAATGAAGGAAATATATTCTTAATGCCCAGAAAAACACATTTCAAATTCTCTCTCATCACTAACTCTATTAGGCTCCGCCATAAAGCTATTAATAGTAGCTGCTTCCCAAAACTCTCTCCTCCCATTTACACCTCACCTTCACCCACATAGATTTTCTGTTCCTTACCTCATTTCTTTCTCCCTCTATTACTCTTCCCTCTTCTCACTTGTTCAAATGTGATATCATCCATTTCTATTTCTTGGGTACCCGAATTAGAGTAATTGTCTGAATTATAAGAGTTGGGTTGGGGGAGGCAGAACTTCAGAGCAATGCCAGAATTATCTTTCAGGGGCAAAAGAAGGGCAACAAGTTATGCATACTCACAAATAATTTCTGTCCTTGTTATAGTTGCAATTATCAACATTGTACTGCTAATAGAATTTCTTTCAAAATGACTGTAGCATATTCCTTAGGAAATTCATCACTGACAATTGTTTTGGAATGAAGAAATGAAGCACAAGTCCTCTATCAGTGTCTAAAAAATGAAGCCAACATTCTAAATAATCTTGTTCAATTAACACATGGTATTTATTAGCTATCTCCAAAAGAGAAAGGCTATCTTCTTATGAAAAAGTTTTTTCCCATCTCTTCTACAATTAGGAAGTTCAGACAAATTTACTTCATTTTCTGTGCTGTTCCAACTAGCCCAAGAGTTACTATTTGTGACTTTGGTACTGCTTATGTTTATCTAGAGTTGCTCCATTTCTTTAAAAAATGCAAAACAAGACTTGAACATTTTGTAATTCAAAATAAAGATAAGAACAGCCAAATTTTCTTTTTAGCTGTCAACAGAAAAATTCCAGCAATCAGTTTGAATATCTCATATAATTAAATGTTGAGGCTGGGTGCAGTGGCTCATGCCTGTAATCCCAGCACTTTGGGAGGTTGAGGCAAGAGGATTGTGTGAGCCCAGCAGTTCAAGACTAGCCTGGGCACCATAGGGAGACCCCCATCTCTACAAATCACTTAAAAATAAAATAAAATAATAAATAAATAAACACTGAAATCATTTTTAATGGTAATACATATGCCCCTAAAACGATCTACCCTGTGGTAAAGAGTCAATGACACTTGGTAGGCTGATGGATCATAAACCGAAATCCTATCCAAAAGCTTCATCACTCAGAACACTTGATAATCTAACATTAGACAGACCACATGTCATGCACACATTTCTTTCATTCCTGCACACACAATATGGGAAGGGCTGAGAAGAAAACCAGCATTCATTGAGTGGTAATTATGCTACATATCCTATTCTAGTCACTTGACATACTGTTTGTAATTCACGTTTCTCAAAGTACCCTGAGAGTTTTTTAAATCTACAGAAACCTGGGTTGTCATTAAATATACAGCTTACCAGGCTCCAGCCCTGAAAATTCTGATTCAGCTGGGCTAGGTTGGGGCCCAGGAATCTGTGTTTTAACAAAATGTATTCTTCATTGCAATGCTGTAAAATTATTTTCCTTGTTTCTGTCTTGCAGAAGCAAGGAAACTGAGAGAATTAAACAATTTATCAGGGCACCCAGATGACACAGGGAGAGCTGGATATTCAATCTCAAGTACGTTGGTCTAAAGCCGACTTTATCACTGGGGCATGCCACAGCCCAGTAAAACTCCATTTGCACTCTGTGACTGGAATAGTGGCTTCAGTTCCCCATCTATAGCAGCTCTAGCTTCTCGCTGCCTGCTTTCCCTCCCACCACCCACCCATAAAATCCAGCACCGTATAGGGTCTTGAATTATATTACTGTTATTATACGATAAAATGTTGCATTGCAACTTGAGCAGGAAGACAAACGAATGAGAATCATATCCTATTTTCTAATTGTCTCAAACCATACCTCTATAAAGTAAAAAGAGTTGATTGAAACCAAAACGTTTGGGAATTACAAGCTATTCCTAATCGACACAACTTGTCAGAAATTTGGAGTCTGCCATCAGCTGAGTTGCTTCTCAAACAAAGCAGTCTCAGAGTATTTTTTGAGTCCCTGATTCTTTCGACTGGGTAGACGCTTCTGTTAGACTTTACGTTGTTTTATTTAAAAGCTTTGCTTTTTTTTTCTCTGAAACTAGTGTATTTATAGGTGCTACATGCTTTAAAAGTGCACAACTGTGAAAAATGAGGTAACACTGAAACAAGCAAAACCTTGACGGAAAGTTGAAATTGAGATTGTCCAAAAACTCAGCCAGTACATAGTGTTTCTGCCTACTCTGATTTTTCAGCAGTTTTGTGATTTCTTTTCCCTTGTTTGTTTTTGTGTACACACATCAGTATGTCCCATGGCGTAGTGTCTGTTTTCCAAAAATCCAGAAACATGAGTCAGCTGTTCAACTATTATATACAAATTTGGTAAAGTACCGTATTCATGGAATCTGAGTGTGTTTTCCAGGAATTACGTCTCCAGTGCCCCCACATGACTGCCTGATCAGCCTGTGATGTCTCTGAAGTGTTCTGCACCTACTTTCTAAGGGAAATGGTGCACGACAGATAATTATGGAATTGTGGGCTTTTAGTTATTTAGAATAAATCTACAAGGCTATGGTTTAATAAATGTAATATGCTGGTTCATGTAAAATGTCATATGCCATATGTAACATGACTGTAACTTAAGGATATTCTTTTAACTTAGTGAACTTGGTAGAAAATCCTTCTATGAACCTGATATGGGTTAAACTTTGTTCTCTCCAAAAAAATATGTTGAAGTCCTAACCCACAGTAACTTGGAATGTAATTAGGGTAATTATAGATGTAATTAGTTAAGATGAGGTCACGAATGAATCCTAATCCAATATGACTGGTGGACTTGTAAAAAGGAGGTATTGGGCAGTCCCACAGAGGCTGCACTGCCTGGCTGGTGCATCTTTCCTGGTCTGCAAAAGACAAAAAAATAAAATTAAAAAGGGAAATTGGGACAGACATAAACTTGCAGAGAGAAAAGGTTATGTGAAGAGACATTCAGGGAGAAGATGGATGAATGAAGATCGAAGCAGAGATTCAAATTATGCTGCCACATACCAAAGACTGCCTGGGTTCACCAAAAGCTAGGAAAGGACAAGGAAGAATGCTCCCCAGATGCTACAGAGTGACCATGGCCTTACTAACCCCTTAATTTCAGATCTCTAGCCTCTATAACTGTGAGACTAAATTTCTGCTGTTCTTAAGCAACTCGGTTTGTGGCATTTCTTTATGGCAGCTCTAGGAAACAAATACAGAGCCCTTGAAGGTACTTTCAGCTCGAAAATGTCAGAGGCAGGCAGAACTAAACTGAGGTTCCTGCTTAAGTGAATTTATTCAGCACAGGACTTTAAACACCATTTATATCATATGACTTCCAAAGGTATTATCTATCGCCATTGCCACTTCCTGAGCTCCAAAATCAAATCTGCAACTACCCTATGGGTAGCTTCTCTTGCCTAATAGCATCTCAAAATTAGCACAACCAAAGTAGGACTTTGAATTCATTGCCGCCCATACTTCCCCTAGTCTACTGCATCTAAGTAAAGACATCACCATCTACTAAGCTATTTAAAGAAAAACCCAGAAGTCATCCTCACACCTTCCTGCCTACCCACCATATCCAATCCATCTGTGTGTCCTCTAAATTCTATGCCTGGGTCAGTTTCCTGGGAGACACACTCTGAAGTGGAGATTAGCATGCAGAATTGTTATTAGGGATTGCCCTCAGAATCAACATCCATAGACAGAGGGAGAAGCTGAACTGCAATGCAGTCACCACAAAGACCTCAGTTCATCCTACAAAGAACTCTGGAGCTGTAAGGGCCCCTATCTTGAGTCATCTTTACCCCCACTCCACTGACCAGTGAGTGCAGGTCATCCCTGATAAGGGAATGTGGCCTTGGCTGACATGGTTCTTTTTGGCAGAGAGCAATGCCTGGAGAGAGTCCTTAGTGGAGAGCCATCAACCTCCAAATTTTTCAACAGCTAAGGTAATAAGTACTTTGGTTCAGAAAAAGGATCTGGATAGCATACCACAGCATCTGCTATACTAGAAGAGAAAGAAGAAATATCCTGACCAGCTAAATCCTGTAAAACTAAATACCTGTGAAAATTCAGGAAAACCAATGATTAACTTTTTTCCTGTCCATCCCCTCCATTTTCCCACTCAGCCAGTCTTTGTGTGTTCTTAATTTCAGGAGGTGATGTGAAAGAGTCTTCTAGAATGCATTTCCATCAGCTGGATCTTTCTGGAATGCTAAGAAAACTTTGGGTTTATAAAGAATGTTTGAGAGACACAGAGAGCTAGAGCAAAGGGCTTGAAGAGAGTACAGTGCCTCCCCAAAAACCCTGAAACAAGATTGCCCCCAAGATGAAGAAAGAGGAGACACAACGAAGATGATAACAGAGAAGTCATGGGCCCCAACAAAAGGGCAGAATCTAAATTGGGCTGCATGGACAGGGACAAGGGCAAACATCTCAACAAAAACTCCTGTGAGGAGTACTGTTCCAGTGCTGTTTGTTTTTCAAACCTCATTTCAGGACCACATTACCTTGTTTACTGTAACTTTATAGAAAGTCTTGAAGTCAGGTAATGTAATGTAATTCACCCAACTTCATTTTTCTTTTCCAATATTTTTGGAATGTTCTAGATCCCTTGCATTTCCATATTTTCAAAATTACTTTGTCAAATTCTATCCTTCCAAAAAAAAAAGCCTGCTGGAAACATGATGAGGATTGCATTGAGTCAGTAGATCAATCTGTGAGAAATAACATCTCAACAATATTGAATGTTTCAATCCATGAACATGGTATATCTCCTTTTATTTAGGTCTTGTTTAACTTCCTTCAGCATTGGTTTGTGGTTTTCAGTGTAGAGCTTATATATTTATTTACAAACACATTATATTTTATGTTATTATAAATGCAGTTGTTCTTTTATTTCATTTTTCAATTATGTACTGCTAGTATATGAAATAAAATTGATCTTTTATATTAACCTTGTATACCGTGATTTTGCTAAATTCACTTATGAGTTCTAGTGGTTGTAGATCTCTTGGACTTATTTACGTAAACAACCATGTCATTTGCTAATAAAGACAATTTTACTTTTTCCTGTCTGCTTTTTATATTAGCATTTAACAAAATGCATTTCAACTTATTCAAATCTAATAGTTTTAATTAAGAGAATGGTATTATTAATGTTTATCAAGATAACTCATTTTTCAAAGCACATAAGAACAACAGATTAAAACTGTCATTTGAGTCATCAAATTTTACTCTTTTGCTAGTTTGTGCATAAAGAGTGGAAATAAAGCAAAATAAAATTTTGTCTTTAATGAATTGTGCTAGAGGAATTCACAATTGCTCTATAGAGGTGATATATTCACCATCATTTCAAATAATGAGAGGGATTGCTGATTAGTAGTATGAACGGAAGAAAACTTTTGGAGAACAAGATATCTAAGCTAGCCTTTGAAGAAAGTTTAGACAGTCAAATTAGTAGTAGGAAGATACAGGCGTAAAGTAAAGTAAGCAAAGGCAGAGGAAGAAATTAACAAAACAAGTTCCAAATATTGAGGTAGAGAACAAATCAGATTGTTATGAGAAATACTGATACATAATAACAGGAGGTCTCAAATGATAGGCTACTGAGTTTGGATTTTATGGTCTACTTATGCAAAAGGTTTTTAAGTAGTGAAGAATTACAAAAGGAAATCTTCCAAGTAGACCATAGCCAAAGAAAGTTTGAGCTCTGAGAGGAGATAATAGGTATAAATATTTGTACAGCTAACAGCTCCTGTAAGAGCTGAACAGTTTTCCCACACCAGTGTTTTTGCAAAGCCAAATAAATAATTTATGTTCTTGAAGACAGGCTACTAACTTCATTTAAAATGCAACAGCTGTAAGTCCCCATGTCAAATCCTGTAAGAATGGCTTATATAAGGCTGATACATAGTTAACATTCTGAAATGAGGAACCAATTTCTGCTTTGTGGATGAAATTTTCCGAGACAAAAAAATCTTGCATTCTAATGTTTTTTAAAACACTTTGATATATAGTGCTAAAAACTCACAACAAATATATTAATTACAGAGTAGAATTCATCGACAGTTGTATCTATCTTGAATGCCATCCAAAGAGAGTATCACCTGTAAAATACTCAAGGAAATGCTTTAAGGAATGAGTAGCAGTTGATGCAAACCTTGTAAGATTATCAATTTCTGGGCACAAATTTCCTTGTATTCTTTCATTGTCTTACTCTTCTATATAATGTCATGGTCTACAAGGCTATTGCAATGGTATAAAACAAAACCATACTAGTCTGAATGCCTGGAGCCACCATGGCCATAGAGTATCCGTAGATTCCCTCAGCCCAGTGCCAACGCACTGGTCTGCCAAAAGTGTGCTTCTCTCCATTCAACAGTATTTATGTCTTTAGCTCTAGGGGAAACTCTCTCTGGTACAGTGCTAGATTAGGTTCCCCCAATAGGACACAAATTTTTCCCACCCATTCAAGAAGCGATCATTTCCATTTGGTCATTCAGCTTTCCATCAGGAAAACTGAAGCCACTCTAGGTA
The DNA here is from genome assembly GCF_003255815.1 of Theropithecus gelada. Lineage (NCBI taxonomy): Eukaryota > Metazoa > Chordata > Mammalia > Primates > Cercopithecidae > Theropithecus > Theropithecus gelada. The sequence continues at coordinate 34,138,857 of NC_037670.1, read as the reverse complement.
TTTCAACCAGTAATAATTTAATAGAAGGACTTAGGGACATACAAAACTGTTAAAAGGGCTGAGAGAGCAACAGTCATGGGAGCTTTCATTTACAGTCAACAAATCAAAAACGGCATGAATTTAAAGAAATATCCACTAGTACCACTGTGGTTGACTCTCAGGAGCTCACCCAGCAACCATATGCAAACCTCACTTCCGTCACCTGCCTGCTGGTGCAACTAAAGATCAGTGGCTCCTCCTTTTCTGTTTTTCCAGATTCACATATGTGCCTCACATTGGGATAATCTAGACGGGATCTTGCTGATGAGGTAAACTGGGAATTTAATTTTTAGCATTCCAGCCCTACAATGCAGGGTGGTACTTAGAAGGGCAAGGATATTGCTGAAAACTAATAGACAATATCAAGCACATCTTTCTTTACCTCATAACTCATAGCCAAAACCACTCCCAAAAAATAAAGACTCATTCTTCCACAGTATTCTCACTGTGGTGATTTCCCTTCAGAGACTCAGTTCAGTCTTCTTCCTTTTGCATTCTGTGTTCTGTCAGTCCTTCTCATAAGCATGTCTGCTCCCCGATGGAAACCAGCATTCTCCACATGTGATCTTCCAAAGGGACACTTTTCCAGAGTTTGAATAATAGTGTATGTGTTATTGCAGGTTCAAAGATGGAGAAGGAATCATGTGGTGAGACTTTCATTAAGCCCAAGATTAAGTCCCTAACATGAAAAGGCTAAATTGTGCAATACACACTGAACAGTATTTCAGTGAACCAGCCTAGGTACAGAAAACCAACTATATCCAGAAAATCCAGACATAGGCCAGGCACAACGGCTCATGCCTCTAATCCCAGCACTTTAGGAGGCCAAGGCAGGAGGATTTCTTGACACCAGGAATTCAAGATTAGCCAACAAATTGAGATCTCATCTCTAAAGAGAGAAAGAGGGAAAGAGATAAATGGAGAAAGAGGAAAGAGAGAGAGAGAGAAAGAAAGAGAAAGAAAGAAAGAAAGAAAGAAAGAAAGAAAGAAAGAAAGAAAGAAAGAAAGAAAGAAAGAAAGAAAGAAAGAAAGAAAGAAAGGAAGGAAGGAAGGAAGGAAGGAAGGAAGGAAGGAAGGAAGGAAGGAAGGAAAGGGAAGGAAGGAAGGAGCGAGAGGGAGGGAGGGAAGGAGAGAGAGAGAGAGAGAGAGAGAGAGAAAGAAAGAAAGAAAGAAAGAAAGAAAGAAAGAAAGAAAGAAAGAAAGAAAGAAAGAAAGAAAGAAAGAGAAAGAAAGAAAGAAAAGAGAGAGAGAGGGAAGGGAAGGGAAGGGAAGGGAAAGGGAAAGGGAAAGGAAAAATGAAAGGGAAAGAGAAAGGGAAGGGAAGGGAAGGGAAAGGAAAGGAAAGGGAAGAAGGAGGAGGAGGAGGAGGAGGGAAGGAGGGAAGGAGGGAAGCAGGGAAGGAAGGAAGCAGGGGGAGAGAGAGAGAGAGAGAGAGAAAGCAAGCCAAGACGGCTGATACACATTTAACATTCTTATTATGAATAATAATCTTAACATATTTAACATACTTTGGCATATTCCAACCCAAAGAGAATCCACAGAGCAGATAGATATTTGGGAGTAGCTTATCCTCACTATTCCCACTCATTCTCCCATACCCTTTCAACATACCAGCTTTACAATAATTCTGTATGTGTCTGAATATTCATGTGTCTGACTCTCTCACTGGGTTGTAGGTACTTTGCTAAGCTTTGTATCTCTGCTACATAATATGATGTCAATTACATAGTAATCTGCTACATAATATGATGCCAGTTACATAGTAGGATTTTCATGAATAAATGGAATGGTAAGATGGAGCTTGAAAAGTTTCCTACCACATCTCCAACTGGTTGCTTTCTGTTCCTACGAATATATTGCTTAGCCATTCATACACCACATATCTAAAATAAAATCCGTCTGTTCTTTAAAACTTTCTCCCCTTAAGAGGTTAGTAGTGGTTTTTAATAATGTGGTTCATCAGAAAGGTGGAAAAATCCTAACAGCCAGATGTCTTACAGATCCACATGACTATTGAAAACGTTTAGGAAGAGATGTGGAGATAAAAACAGTAGGAGTAAATATCTTTAGGAAGATAGAAATGAAAATTGCTGGGCATTAGACAGCAAGTATTTGTGGTCTAGCCAGAGGTATCAATGGCATTTTTAAAGTACAATGGCACTCCCAGAGTTATTTAATATTGATATAAAATTCAAGCTTTTGCCCATTTAGTATGATATTGGCTGTGGGTTGGTCATAAATAGCTCTTATTATTTTGAGATACATTCCATCAATACCTACTTTATTGAATGTTTTTAAAGCATGAAGGGGTGTTGAATTTTATTGAAGGTCTTTTCTGCATCTATTGAGATAATAATGTGGTTTTTGTCATTGGTTCTGTTTATGAGATGAATTACGTTTATTTATTTGGTATGTTGAACCAGCCTTGCATCCCAGGGATAAGCCGATTTGATTGTGTTGGATAAGCTTTTTGATGTGCTGCTGGATTTCGTTTGCCAGTATTTTATTGAGGATTTTCACATTGATGTCCATCAGGGATACTGGCCTGAATTTTTTTTTTTTTTTTTTTTTTTTTTGGTTGTTTCTCTGCCAGGTTTTCGTATCAGGATGATGCTGGCCTCACAAAATGAGTTAGGGAGGAGTCCCTCTTTTTCTATTGTTTGAAATAGTTTCAGAAGGAATAGTACCAGCTCCTCTTTGTACCTCTGGTAGAATTCGGCTGAGAATCTGTCTGGTCCTGGGCTTTTTTTGGTTGGTAGGCTATTAATTACTGCCTTAGTTTCAGAAGTTGTTATTGGTCTATTTAGGGATTCTACTTCTTCCTGGTTTAGTCTTGGGAGGGAGTACGTGTCCAGGAATTTTTCCATTTCTTCTAGATTTTCTAGTTTATTTGCATAGAGGTGTTCATAGTATTCTCTCATGCTAGTTTGTATTTCTGTGGGATCAGTGGTGATATCCCCTTTATCATTTTTTATTGTGTCTTTTTGATTCTTCTCTCTTTTTGAAAACTGGCACAAGACAAGGATGGCCTCTCTTACCACTCCTATTCAACATAGTATGGGAAGTTCCAGTCAGGGCAATCAGGAAAGAGAAGGAATTAAAGCATATTCAAATAGGAAGAGAGGAAGTCAAATTGTCTCTGTTTTCAGATGACGTGATTGTATATTTAGAAAACCCCATCGTCTCAGCCCCAAATTTCCTTAAGCTGATAAGCAACTTCAGCAAAGTCCCAGGATACAAAATCAATGTGCAGAAATCACAAGCATTCCTATACACCAATAGTAGTCAAACAGACAGTCAAATCATGAGGGAACTCCCATTCACAATTGCTACAAAGAGAATAAAATACCTAGGAATACAACTTACAAGGGATGTGAATCACTGCTCAACGAAATAAGACAGGACACAAACAAATGGAAAAACATTCCATGCTCATGGATAGGAAGACTCAATATTGTGAAAATGACCATACTGCCCAAAGTAATTTATAGATTCAATGCTATCCCTATCAAGCTACCACTGACTTTCTTCAGAGAATTAGAAAAAAACTACTTTACATTTCATATGGAACCAAAAAAGAGCCTTATAGCCATGACAATCCTAAGCAAAAGAACAAAGCTGGAGGCATCACATTATCTGACTTCAAACTACACTACAAGGCTACAGTAACCAAAACAGCATGGTACTGGTACCAAAACAGATTTATAGACCAATGGAAAAGAACAGAGGCTTCAGAAATAACACCACACATCTACAATTATCTGATCTTTGACAAATCTGACAAAAACAAGCAATGGGGAAAGGATTCCCTATTTAATAAACAGTGTTGGGAAAACTGGCTAGCCATATGCAGAAAACTGAAACTGGATCCCTTCCTTACACCTTAAACAAAAATTAACTCAAGATGGATTAAAGACTTAAACATGGGCCGGGCACAGTGGCTCACATTTGTAATCACGGCACTTTGGGCAACTGAGGTGAGTGGATCACGAGGTCAGGAAATCGAGACCATGCTGGCCAACATGATGAAACCCCATCTCTACTAAAAATACAAAAAATTAGCTGTGTGTGGTGGAACACACCTGTAGTCCCAGCTACTTGAGAGGCTGAGGCAGGAGAATATCTTGAACCCGGGAGGCAAAGGTTGCAGTGAGCCGAGATCGTGCCACTGCACTCCAGCCTGGGTGACAGAGCGAGACTCCATCTCAGAAAAAAAGAGACTTAAATGTAAGACCTAAAACCATAAAAACCCTAGAAGAAAACCTGGACAAAACCATTCAGGACATAGGCATGGGCAGACTTCATGACTAAAATACCAAAAGCAATAGCAACAAAAGCCAAAATTGACAAATGGGATCTCATTAAACTAAAGAGCTTCTGCACAGCAAAAGAAACTATCATCAGAGTGAACAGGTGACCTACAAAATGGGAGAAAAATTTTGCAATCTATTCATCTGACAAAGGGCTAATATCCAGAATCTACAAGGAACTTAAACAAATTTACAAGAAAAAAACAAACAACCCCATCAAAAAGTGGACAAAGGATATGAACAGATACGTCTCAAAAGAAGACATTTATGCAGCCGACAAACATATGAAAAAATGCTCATCATCACTGGTCAATACAAATCAAAACCACAGTGAGATATCATCTCATGGCAGTTAGAATGGCGATCATTAAAAAGTCAGGTGCTGCAGAGGATGTAGAGAAACAGGAAGGTTTTTATGCTGTTGGTGGGAGTATAAATTAGTTCAACCATTATGGAAGACAGTGTGGCAATTTCTCAAGGATCTAGAACCAGAAACACCATTTGACCCAGCAATCCCATTACCCAAAGGATTATAAATCATTCTACTATAAAGACACATGCACACATATGTTTACTGCAGCACTATTCACAATAGCAAACACTTGGAACCAACCCAAATGCCCATCAACGATAGACTGGATAAAGAAAATGTGGCATATATACACCATGGAATACTATGCAGTTATAAAAAAAGGATGAGTTCATGTCCTTTGCAGGGACATGGATAAAGCTGGAAACCATCATTCTCAGCAAACTAACACAAGAACAGAAAGCCAAACAGCATATATTCTCACTCAGAAATGGGAGTAGAACAATGAGAACACATGGACACGGGGAGGGGAACATCACATACCGGGGCCTGTCAGGGGATGGGGGGTTAGGGGAGGGATAGCATTAGGAGAAATTCCTAATGTAGATGATAGATTGATGGGTGCAGCAAACCAACATGGCACGTGTATACCTATGTAACAAACCTGCACATTCCGCACCTGTATCCCAGAACTTAAAGTATAATAAAAAATATATAGATATAAAATTTTTAAAGGAGCACACAAATATATTTATTATAAATATATTAATAATTATTTATTACACATATATTAATTATATATTATATATAAATATATATTTGCCCCTTTAAAATTTTTATATTATATATATCCCAAATTCCTATCCCAAATTCCATGAAAAGCCAAAAAAAACTGTAGCACCATGTTGGAAAAAAAGAAATCTGAAGACATCTTGAGGAATTTCTGAAAGGTAGTGAGAAAACAGACTTTCATCTTCAGAATCACAAAACTGAAAAAGCCTCAGCATAAAACACATGCAGGAGAAAGCTACTTGCAGCTTCGGAAGTCCCAGAGTCAATACATACTTTTTTTAAATAGGGAAGGGACCGGGCGCGGTGGCTCACTCCTGTTATCCCAGCACTTTGGAGGGCCAAGGCAGGCAGATCACCTGAAGTCAGGAGTTCACAACCAGTCTGATCAACATGGTGAAATCCCGTCTCTACTAAAAATATAAAAATTAGCCAGGCATAATGGCATACACCTGTAGTCCCAGCTACTTGGGAGGCTGAGGCAGGAGAATCACTTGAATCTGGGAAGTGGAGGTTTCAGTGAGCCAAGATCATACCATTGCACTCCAGCCTGGGCAACAGAGCAAGACTCCATCCCAAAAAAAAAAAAAAAAAAATAGGGGAAGGTCTGAAGGCAGCCTTGAAGATGCTAAGCTGGCTAGTCTCTCCCACATCCTACTAAATAGCTGCCAGGAAAAAAATGGCAATTGGAGTAAAGCACCAATATCAGCTCCAGGGCCCCCAAAACACAGGTGGTGTCTGGGTAAAAACCGACCCAGGGAGGAACAGGGTGCCACCTTACATAGCACCTTTCACCAACAGGGCATTCCATGCCTCCAACACATTCACTGAAGGAGAGCTACAGTTATCACAAACAGCATCTTCAAGCAGGTGACAAAGACAAAGATGAGCAAAACAAAAATGAAAATTACCAAATATTTGAGTAAAAGCAACAGTATCAAAAAATGGCACCAAATCCAACCAACTAAATAACTAACATCTGAGAAAACAGAATTCATAGAAGAATTGAGGGAGGAAGGTCTTTACAGTAAAACATACATATAGTTGTTATGGACTGCACTATTATGTCCCTGTGAATTTATATATTGAAGCTGTAACCCCTAGTACCTCAAAATTATGATTCTATTTTGAAATAGGGCCTCTAAAGAGGGTAAAAGAGGCCTTTAAAGTAAGGTAAAATGAGGCTGTTAGTGTGGGCTGTAACCCAATCTGACTGAAGACTAGGGTACACAAAGAGACACCAGACATGTGCACACCCAGAGGGAAGATCAAGTGAAGAGGCAGCAAGAGATGGCATCTGAAGCCAAGAAGAGAAGCCTCAGAGGAAATTAATTGTGCTGGCACCTTGATCTTGGGCTTCCAGCCTTCCAAACTGTGAGAAAATAAATGTCTGTTATTTCAGCCACCCAGTCTGTGCTACTTTGTTCCTAGCAAACTAATACAATAGCGATATTCTCAGAAAGAAGTCAGGAGAATATTACTACCAGGAAAAACAAACTAAATCGTTTGGAAATTTAGAATATGATTATTAAAATTAATTTGTGTCAGGATCTATATCCTAGGGAAATAAAAAATGATAATTTTTAAAAGTTATCCAGCTGGTATGCATAGTGGCTCATGCCTGTAATCCCAGCACTTTGAAAGGCTGAGGTTGGAAGATCATTTGAAGCCAGGAATTCAAGAGTGGCCTGGGCCACAAGGCAAGACACTGTCTCTACAAAAAATAAAAATGAAAATGAAAAATTACCCAGGCGTGGTGGCACATGGTTGTAGTCCCAGCTGCTTGGGAGGCTGAGGCAGGAGGATCGCTTGAGCCCAGGAGTTGGAGGTTGCACTGAAATATAAGCACACCACTGCAGTACAGTCTAGGAGTCAGAGTGAGCCTTGTCTCTTAAAAAAATTAAAATGTACGTAAGAGAAGAGATACAGCTGAAGAATGAATTAGTGAGCTGGGAGATGAAGCTAAGCAATTCTCCTAAAATGCTGTGCAAAGAAAAGTGAAGTCGAAAGCACGAAGGAAGAGCTAGAAGGCATGAAGGATGTATCAGGAGCTTCAGCAGCTGCCTGGTAAGTGTTCCAGAGTGAAAACAGAGATAATAGAAGACATGAGTTGGTAACTTAGAAGTCACTGAAGAAATTTCCTCAGAGCTGAAGAAACACGTGAATCTTTTCATTCACATGGACCATCAAATGTCATGCAGAGTGAATAAAAGAACCACAGTAAAATACATTCACATGAAACTTCAAACTCTAATGAAAAAGAAAATGCTAAACACTTCCAACTAGGGGGCGGGGAGGTATACAAACTAATGAATGAAAATTAGATTACTGTCTGTAATCACAACAGCAACACTGGGTGCTAAGAAATGTTGAAATATTATATTCAAAATTCTCAAGAAAAATTCACATTGAACCTAGAATCCCATTTCCAGCCCAATTTCAAACACAAAATAAAGACATTTTCAGATATGCAAGGACTCAGAAAACTTACTTGTTTATCCTTTCTGAAACAGTTTCTCAAGGATATAGTCCAAAAAAATTAAAGATAAAATATAATGAAGAGGAAGATATGGAATACAATAAATTGTAGAAAACAAAGAAAACAGTAGCTATTGCAAAAGTTACTGATGTATTATTTTTATTTAATAATCTTTTATAAACAAAATCACAAGCGATCTCTCCATGACAGGTGTAGGGTTGGGCAAAGAGGGCAAAAATGGGATCACTCTTCTCTTATTTGGGGATCCTGTTTACTAACTCAAGATTTCAGCTGACAAACGTAAGCATAAGTATTCGTTTTTGAGAAATATATACACTTTGAAAGTCATTAAGGAAAGGGAAATGAAGGATTTCCTTGAGAGTAGTAATTGTACATGTAACTGCTAATAAAGGTCTGATGGAGTGAAGAAAATTTGTTTATAAAAGTAGCAGGGAGCAATGACCCTTCTCAATTGCCCCTTCTATCCCTTGGCCATTAGTGTTGGGAGACAGTGCAGTAATCAAAAACATAGATAGGGTTCAGGTCCCAGCTTCCCATTCACTAGCCATATGTCCTTACTCATGACAGTTACTATCTCGGAGCTCTGGTGCGTCCATTGATAAAGTGAAATTAATAAAATCTTGTAAAATTGCCATGTAGATAAATAAGTCAAGCCTCCCTTGGTGACCAACCATCTGCATGTAAGAATACTGTGATGGTTAATACTGAGTGTCAACTTAACTGGACTGAAGGATGCAAGGTATTGTTCCTAGGTGTGTCTGTGAGGGTGTTGCCAAAGGAGATTAACATTTGAGTCAGTAAACTGGGAAAAGGAGATCCACCCTCAATCTGGGTGGGCATAATGTAATCAGCAGCCACGTGGCCAGAATAAAAAGCAAGCAGAAGAACGTGAAAGGACTAGACTGGCTGAGTCTTCTGGACTCCATCTTTCTCCCATGCTGGATGCTTCCTGCCCTCAAACATCAGACTCCAAGTTCGTCTGCTTTGACACTCTTGGGCCTTCAACCACAGATTGAAGGCTGCACTGTTGGCTTCCCTACTTTTGAGCTTTTGAGACTTGGACTGGCTTCCTTGCTCCTCAGCTTGCAGATGGCCTACTGTGGGACTCACCTTATGATCGTGTAAGTTAATACTCATTAATAAACTCATATATATACACATATATATCCTATTAGTTCTGTCCCTCTAGAGAACCCTGACTAATACAGACAGGAATACAGAGCGATGTCTAGACAGAGGCTGAAACCCTCCTCACCTCCAAAGCACCTTGTGTTTTTCTCTCCTTCCGCTTCTTTGCCCACCCTCTCCTTAGGAATTTTCAGCCAATCCATACTCTGAGAAAGCTGCAGGGAGAAGCTGACCTGATGGGCTTGCCCCAGTTGGACCCCACTGCAGTTTCCCGGGAGCCTCACAGGGACTGCATCACAGTCCATGGGGCTCCATAATAAGCTCTTTCAGCATCAGCTTAGCTTCACCATTAACTGCTACCACATTGAGGCAAAGAACTATGGTTTTCACGGCCTCCCCAAATCATGTCGGATCATTCCTACAAAAAAGTGGACCAGAAAGAAAGAAACTAGGATTCATTTCTTAGTGCCAGAAGTAACATAATTACAGAGGAATGTTCTGGCTAATTTAAAAGTTGCTTTTGGTCTGTTGACCTAAGACCTATATTTGCTGTTTTGTTTTCATTGTTCTTCCTCACATGTCCTGTCTTTACCATTTCCAAGCCTAAGAACTGTGGGTTATCTATAATCAGTCATTAATGTTTTCCTTACCCTCAGTTAGTGAATACTTAAAGAAGCTGGAAATTCTCGAAACTCTGGTAGTTGCTCAAGGAAAAGCCAACAAATAATAGGGTATAGAAAAGCCTCAAGTAAAACTAGATGGGTATTGTTGGATACCCATGATGTAAGGATACACAAAGTGTTTTATGTTGCTGAGTCAAAATATGCCATCTAAACTACACAACCACCACGCATTTTATTAGCTCAAAAAAAAAAAAAAAAAAAAAAAGGCCCTGGTCATTTAAATCTATGCCATTCACATGCTTATACATATTTTTATATGCTTTACATAGGAAGTTTTTTAACTTATTATTTAAGCATAGCTAAAAGTTATATAACCAAAAAATTCGATTAACTCAAATACATGAGAACATTTGGGCAATCTTTTGGCCTATTGAATTTCTAGTTAGTGGAGGATTTCCCAAAGAGTTCCTCCAGCTTTCCACTTTTAGTTTCTTTTCTTTCTTTCTTTTTTTTTTTTTTTTTGAGACAGAGTCTTACTCTGTCGCCAGGCTGGAGTGCAGTGGCGCGATCTCAGCTCACTGCAACCTCCGCCTCCCAGGCTCAAGCGATTCTCCTGCCTCAGCCTCCCGGGTAGCTGGGACCACAAACGCAGGCGCCACCACGCCTGGCTAATTTTTTATATTTTTAGTAGAGACAGAATTTCACCATGTTGACCAGGATGGTCTCAATCTTTTGACCTCGTGAACCACCTGCCTCAGCCTCCCAAAGTGCTGAGATTACAGGCGTGAGCCACTGCGCCTGGCTCCACCTTTATTTTCTAACGATTTCTTTACCAAGTCTTCCCAGGTCCTTTACTTAGAAGCTTTCTCTCACTTAAGGTACATGACTTTTTAACCAATGAGTTCTTATTGTAAAAATGTCTCAGAAATATCATTCTGGCTGTCAATTTATTAAGTGATAGGAATTCACGGGTTGACAATTTATGTCTTTTTCATACAAAGTTAAATGTACAAGAAAATCTCCAGATTTCATCATGATATACAAATGCTTTAAAGTGAAGGAGTTCAGGGAACTTGACCCCAAAATATGGCTCCCTGGTATAATGAGTATTTTGAACTAAAGGCCTTTAGAGATCAACAGATTTTAGAAGAGACTTTTTCCCTATCTACATAAAGACCAGACAGACCCATCAAGAGAATTGTTTTCCTCCCCTACCTCTTGACTCTCAATCCTCTGCCTCTCCCAAACACAGTCTGAAGTTCCCTCATCTGCCTAAAGTCTGGACCTACCAAAGAAGAAAACAATGACCTCTGGTCCCTTCCCTGAGTTTTCATTAACTGAACCCATACTGCAAGAAGGAAGACTAAAGTCTGTCAACAGACCTTGACAGACTTTTGTCACAAACCCTTGACTGCTCTGTGGACCTAAGAGACCACTGTAAGTTCTTCAAGACCACTGATTTCCCCTAAAAATCATTTACTATCCCCCTAAAATTATCCACACTTCCCCATCTCCATTCCCCCTAAGAAGCAGAGTATATAAACACCTGTATCCCACTGGAATATTGGACAATCACTCTGAGATTCCCTTCATGCACATAATAGTAATAAATCTCTGTGCCTTTTCTTTTATTAATCTACATTTTTGTGAGTTGATTTTTTAGCAAACCTTCCAAGTTTTCCCTTCACCCATAAAACACTGTGTAACTTTTGGGTTACTATATTTCTGGCTCTTATTTTTTGAACGTCTTCCATAGGGGGTTTTCTTTCTCTTATAAAAATGTGGGGAAGCTGAAATGCAGGGAATCTGAAGCAATCATATGTTTTTGTTTTACCTCCTATGTGAAATACATAAGCAAAGTGGTTTCTCAACATGTACATCAACGGCTAAATTCCAAAGGTATCCCAGTTGTCTGAGCATTCTCCCCTACCTATCAATGTATTCTTTTCCTCTTCTTACTTTTCCATAAACCAAATGTCTTCATTTCTTATATTTATAATTCTGTGACTCTTAATAAAGATAGTAAAGCATAAACAACAAATGCCTGGAAATGCAGTTTTTGTCTGACTTTGGACTTATTCCGTTGTTCAGTTTTCTCTGAAGATTTTTCCTGCCAACCTTCCACTCCACCCACCATCACCCGACCCCAGCCCCCTCCATTTGGTTCACTGACACCTTCCAAAACCTATTCCAGTGTCTAGCACTAACGACAATGCACCACAGAGGGAGAGGGCGTGGGCTCCAGAATCGGCAACCTCAGTCTGAATCTCTGCTGCCCCACTGAGGGATTCTTAACCTCTCTGAGTCTCTATTCCTTTATCTGTAAAAGTGGAGATAACAGCAAAACTGGGTAATCTTCTGGAAATATTTAAATGAGTTGACCTATGTGAAAGAAACTGACTTTTAATAGATAATTAGTAAATTCTAGTTTCTCTTTCCTAGTTTGGGGAATTTGGAAGGAAGAATAACGATTGTTGTCTATAAACTCATACCACTTTTCCACCGCACCCGTTTATCTTAACAATCTAAATGAAAGTTCAATGGCAGAGTACCAAAGAAAAGAGGCTAAAATGTTTATCTGAAAAAATCAGTAGACTTCTGCCAAATTTCCAATCTCACAAAACCCAAGAATACTCTTCCCAAGAATTTCCAGTGCCCCGCTCCCAATCGCTAATAATAAAAACAACAATTCTGACATCTGTTTGCTGCTAGAATATATTGGTGGCTCAATCTTCAAAGAAAAATTTTATGTAATCAAATATATTCAAATTAAAGTATAATTTAGAAGGTTTTTTTAACACATCAGAAGGTATTTTAAGACCTGGCCCTTTCTCCGCTTGTTGATGGCAACACTTACTAGTTCCGGTTACTTTCACCATCCACCTCTTTGGATCTGGATACTGGAAGCTCACTTCAGTAATACCTCCTGGAAGACCAAAAAGTGAGATAAACAGAAATATTAGCATAATTGAATGAGGCAATATGGACAAACAACTGCAAAGAAGACAGATACTCAATCATGTAGAATATTAACATTCTCTCTTCCCCTTTTATGGACATTTTATTCTGCTACAGAATTCCAGTCACTAGTTTAGCTACACTCTGAAAAGTCATTTTCCTTTTTAACTTGTAGTGGAGCCAATTGGTTTAGAAGCACTCAGGGAGGTATCTTATATACCATCTGGGACAAAGAAAATAAAGTATTTTTTCATTTCCTTAGCAGTTACAAATTTACCTAAAGATATCATTCCAAATGGAGGAGAATATAAGGTTCAACTATTTTAATCATTTGGCAATTGTGGTCCAAGTCCTATTACAATATTAAGATACCACAATTTAAATCACACATCATATGAAATAGTAATTTGCTTTAAAAATGCTGAATTTCTTGGCTCATGTTCTAAAAAGATATTGTAGGAGACCAATTGCAACAAAAAATTTATAGAACATGTGTGGAATAAAATATGTAAGGAATTTCCCTAGTTTATTTACTTAAATGAGCCACACCATAAAAGTGGCTACAATGCATACACACACACACACACACACACACACACACACACACGTATACATATATATATCCCTGAGCCCTCGTAATTGTTAGATTGCTAGACTAGCTTTGCTATGAAAAAGCTGAGGAACTCCAACTGGAGCCATTCCTTTCCCCAATTATTACTGAAGGTTATATTTCATTATCTAGCTGAGCTGCTGTAATTAGCATCAACAAAGCTCTGTGCCATAATTCTTGATGTATAAACTTTTGGGAAGCCCATTACAATTCAGATGGACCTTCTGAAATGCAGCATTCCACCTGATGGCTAATCCCAGATATTAATGTCCATTCAATTTCCATTCACCCCTTCTAATGTGTTTGTGTACTGCTTGCTCATGACTGTAATATGTTTGTAGTACAAATAGTACTTTGCATTTTTGAATTTGGGGCTTAAATCTGTTCAGGCTCTCTCACATGGCTGGAATGTTGGCATGGCTCAGAAAACAAAAGTCAACTTAAAAAAAAGTGGGTTCCTCCAGGAAGAGAGATGGCTATCAAGCTTGACAAATGCACTGTAATGTGAACAGGGCAGCAGGGTTAATTCTGTTAAGTGATTGCTATAGGCCTTTGCTTGTCTTGGACTTTTGGCCTTTTGCTGCAAACAGGGTGGGCCTTGTTAAACTGCCAAGTCGACAACTTTATATCCAAAGGCTTTTGACAATTTTATATCCAAGGCTTTGCTTTTCTGTTGTGATTTTTCAACAGGAAAGCTCAAAGTGCTTTGGGGATTTTCATCTCTGAGTCCATGATAACACTTAGAAAACTCAATGGATCATTGTTTGCTGAATCCGAGCCTAAAAACTAGGTTCTAAGAGAAAGAAAAATCATTGTATAAAAACATAGATTTGGATATCACAGTGTGCTCTGCTAATTTCTTTTGGCTGGTGCTTTTTTTTGTTTAAAGTTTACATGGAATCTCTGTTTCCACTGAACCATCTCAGACACTGAAACACAAAGCTGGGTTACAACCTAATCCACAATGTGGGGTTATCTTCCTACTGTTGGGGCACTTTCCAACTGGGTAAGGATTTGAGCACTACAGAGATGTATACTGAGTTCTTATATTACTCTGTCTGTGTCAGACTTAACTGAGACACAGATAAGTTAAAAAAGTAGCCCGCAAATCCTAGGACCTACTGCCCCACAATCTAAGAGCTAAAATCATTGTCTCTTGGACATAAATCAGCAAACTTCATTCAGCACATGTTAAATACTTGCCATATGTTAACCCTCTACTAACCATGTGTTACATACTGTGGAAAAAAAAAAAAAGCCACCATTGAAGGTTTCTAGGTTTCTAAAAGTTACCTGATCTACCAGTCATCTCCATCAGAACCCTCAGGTAAGCTTGTGTATTAAGCAGATTCCTGAATCCCACCCCAGATCTACTTGATCAAAGGAGGGGGCTAAATATGCATTTTTTATAAGCTTCTCCCAAATGATGCTTATGAGTAATGTTTGAGAACTATTCTAGACTCACGATTCTCAAACCTGGCTGCACATTTGAATCACCTGGTGAAGTTAAGCCACCAGTGACGTAGTACCACAGCAGACCAACTAAATCAGACCCTCTGAGGTAAGGGGGAGCCTGAGCATCTGTCGTTGTTGTTGTTGTTGCTGTTGTTGCTGTTGTTGTTGTTAAGTCCCCATGTGACTCGAATGGGCATCCAAGTCTGTGAACCATGGTTCTAGACTTTAGGCCCTATCAGAATTTATGAGAGGGAGAAATCACTTCTATCTGAAGTGGGCAGATACTACCTTTGATTTCCTCTCAGATCTTGCAAAAGACTTCACATTCTCTTTGAAAAGTGTGTGTGTATGAGTTTGTTATTGTTTTGAAAATTACATATTTATACAGCACCCATCCAAGAAAAAATTTTTATAGACAGCACATAATTTCATTTCTCTTCAATTCATCTGCTGTAATGATTAGAAGAAAAGTTTATTAGTATTCCAATTATAGATAAAGCAAAAGATTGGTACTTGGCCTGAGATCACAGACCAAGTTCATTCTAAAATTCTGACTTCACTGGAGTTGCTTCCCAGAAATTAAAAAAAGAGAGATAGTCTTTGAACAGTCCTAGTTGAAATGTAGCCTATTCAATACTAAAAATTATTCAAATAAGTAGTCCATCCACACTCCATAATGGACAGTTTTCCTCTTGGCTTTTGTGTTGTTGTTATTATAAAGAAGGGAATATCCTAAAAGGTCAATAATCCTCTTTCTATTTCTCCATATTTCTGTCTCCATAAGGCAACATCACTGAATGTATTAATAGGCTTGCTCAGTTAGGGTTTTTAATCCCTCCTAGTTTGCCCAGAATGTTCTCAGTTTTAGTACTGAAAGCCCTGTGCCCAGTTAACCCTTGTCTTGGGCAAACCTGGACAGTCCCTATCAGCAGTGGCAATAAACAGTGCTTTGAAAATCTACGTAGGAATGGGAGTTTCAGGTTGGTTAGGAAGATCGGCCAGGCCAGCAGGGAGTGAGACAATAAAGATCCATGAAGGTGGGTAGGCTTGGCTTCAGGCTTTGAAGTCTAGCTGGGGAGGCACAGTACATGACCTAGCAAGAGGCTCTCAAACTTGAATGTGTATTACAACCCCTGGATGGCTTGTTAAAACACAAATTGCTGGGCACCACCTCCAGAGTTCCTGATTCAGTAGGTCTAGAGAGGGGTCTAGAATTTGCATTTCTAACACATTCCCATGTGATGCTGATGCTGCTGGTCCCAGGATCACACCTTGAGAACCACTGCTCTGGGTGCTAGTCTAGACTTTAGTTGAGCATAAGTAATCAGTTTGAAGGTGATATCTTGGCACCAGGGAGCTAGCAGGCCACATTAGGCAGAGAGATAAGCTAGGGACCAAAGGCAGGACTCAAAGCACTGAGCAAATCTGAGCTAACATGGCAGGACCAGGCTAAGAGGATCTGGAGTACTAGGCAGATAAACAAAAGAGGAGCTCCATCTTAAAGAAGTATGACCAAAATCTTTCTACTGGATGTGGGTGCAAGGTGAGGTGTTGGCCTTAGGAACAAGGCAAAATTCAATGTGTAAGCAATCATTCAGGACCACAGACTTAATGGCCAGTCACTAGAGTGGATTAATTCCTGAATTAGGAATTTTTAAGATCCCCTGACAACCATAAAAGTTGGGTGACCAACTATCCTAGTTTTCCCAGGAATTTCCCGACTTCAGCACTGAAAGTTCAGGGCCTAGAAACCCCTCAGTCCTAAAACATCTGGTCACCCTAATTGTACTCTTAAGAGACTAGAGCCTAGATCCACCTACATCTCTGGGTCAGCTGGCTCCAGCCATAAGAAAAGAAAGCACACATGAGAAGAGGAGGGGCCAGTTGGAAAATGAGGCAGAGAGCCAAGATGCTCATTGCAACCTATAGCCTTCAAGAGAGGATAAAAGGGCACCCAGAAATATTGTCTATAAATGCTGAAATGTATTTGCTTTAAATGGGCAAAACACGTTAAACGACTCCACAGGCCTGCCGTTTTTCTAAACTCACGAAAGTGGAAAAGTTCAGCATAAACGGAACCATCCAGACACCCCATAGATGGAAGTCTCTCTCACTGCCTTTTGACAATCATCACACACACTTAAGATCTCATTGTAAGTATAGCCTTAAAGAGCCCTGAGAAGTACACACCAGTAGGGGAACTAAAACCCATTTGTAAATATTAGCAGAGTCTCCTATATTCTTTTGGTTTCCTTCACACACAAAAATAAGCTACGTGGAATGAACACACAGTTCAAAATGACTAAAACATTAAAGGACATTTAAATCTGGGAAAAGAATCTCTCTGTTGGGAATGTGGATTTCACCTAAGATCCTTAGTGCCATTCCCAGCATGCCAGAGTTATTTCAAATCTCTTTCATAATCAAATATTAATATTCCACCAGAATGGGGAGCATGAGGGCCACTATTGACAGGAACACAGCCTACTAATTATGACAGAAGTTTAAGATGTTCTTCACTAACGTTATCCACAGACTGCATAAAAATAATAACAGAAAACGTTTAACAGTAACAAGGATCATCACCAGGGAAAGTACCCAAACCATCACAAAATCCAAAAGCAAACACTGAACTAATCCATCCTCCCAGTAACTAACTCCTGCAAAATGCTGCTTATGTAGAAATAATCTTCTCAATCACACTTAAAATATTCACTATGATAATGAACTTTAGCCTCAGTGGATTGACTGTCCCAATATGCTGAGTCTTCATGATCAAGGAGAATCTGGCATAACCAGCATCTTCAAAACGCAAGTACCCTACGTCCTTCTGGAATGAACCATGTCATCCAGTAAGTAGGCTGAAACAGATGCATCCGACAAGGAGACTCTCCCAGAGCTGAAGTGGGAGTTCAGAGCAGAGTGGAGAAGATTGAAAATCTCCCAGATAACCTGGGAGAAAATGCCAGAAGAAACAGGAATTTGACCATCCATTCAATCTTTCATTCAACAGATAGTTATGATGTGCCATCTCAATGCCAGACTCCATGCTAGGCAGAAAAGCTACAAAGTCTAATGGAACTGCTTTCTAGGTATTTGTAATCAAACAGGGCAAGCAGATAAATTAACAAGTAATTGCAGTACCTCTAAGACATTTTGTAATAAAAGGATATATGCAACCTCAGAGAAGCACAGAAAAGAGAGAATTTTCCCCAACCTTTTATTATTCTCAGTGCAACTAACTGTTTTTGATACCAGTTAAGCTCTTCCTTCTCAGAAGCTTCTTATTTGAGTCACTTTTGGGAAAAAAATAATTATTGCTTTTCCGAGAGATCAGAGTATCATCAAATGTTATTGTGATTCTAAGACTGCCAACAGCTACCACTTAGTGAATACTTACTATGCGCCAGGCACTACACTGAATGTTCTGCACACATTACTCCAGTCAATCCTCAGCCCTGCGTGACAAGCAGCATGCTCTCTCCTCTTTAGAAATCAAGGGGAAATGAATCACAGTGGGATTAACTAGTTTATCCTGGGTCTGTCAATGACGGGGCCAGGAAGTGAACACAGATAGTCCACTTCATGTTCAAGATCTTAACCACTATGTTGAAATCACTTATGTAGTAAACTATTAGAATGTCTATATTGATTATTTGTATTCTACTGTTATAATTGCATGCATCTAGTTTTTGCTTATGAGTTCTTACAAGAAACTGCATGCTGCTTTTAATACTTCCTTATTTGAGTTGATTATTTTCAACCATTTTATTTGAACCAATCTCTGTGGGCCTGAACCACAATAGCTGCAATTTATTGAAAACTTGCTCTGAGCCGGTATAAATCATCTCTGTCAATTCCCATAGTTCTCTGAGGGGTATGTATGTAGGTATGTATGTATACTTATATTTTTATATATGTATCTATAATGTAGAGTATCAGGTAACTTACCCCTGGTAGCTTAGGCTACAGGTCCTCCACTAGCATAGGCTTTTCCAAGGTTCTAGAAAGGGTTCTTAGAAACATGTTTGCGTGGGCATACATTTTCTTATCTATTTTTTAAAGAGTATTTCAAAACTCGTATAAGCTTAAGACCCACAAAAACTGAGCCAACCCTGCAGACCACAGGTGATGGAAACAGGGTTTGTGTGCAGGTGTGCCCAACTCCAAGGGTTTAAAACCCCATGACATAGTAAGTAGGGAAGAAGGGGTGGAGCAGCAGGATTTAGATGTACATGTTGGGCTCATACTGAGAGATTTCAAGCTATGGAAAGAGGGGAGTTGATTTGAGGGAATTTTCTCCTCTAAAGTGACCTTGAAGCCCTCATTTTAATGTTTCATGTACCAACAAGAAGTAGAGAATGTAGGTAACTCTGATACCAATGAGGCTCTAAGAACTACTAGGTGAACACTCACAATAGTGGCACCAGTTCTGAACAACACATTTGTAAATAAATTGAAGCAGCCTTCAGTTTTTTCCAAACTGAGAAGCTACTATACACTAAGCAAGTCAAACAGGCCAAAGGCACTTTGGTGACACTTAGCTTAGGTAGCCCTTGGACTGCCAATCCATCATTATCTGAAAGTTCTGCATTGACCAACCACTGTCAGAAAATGTTCCCTTTCTTCCAAAAATTCCACGCCTGCTCACCTTCCAAAAGTTTCCAGGGTGCTTGTTGATGTTTCACCCAAATAGCCACCTAACACTTTACAAATATCCACCTCTGTAAAGAAACCCACTCAGCTGCAACAACCTGGTTTTTTTTCTTTTTTTTAATTCATTAAGCCTTAGAATAGCATCTTTCTTTGTAATTATAAATGCAATATTTATTAAAAATACATACAGTGATTATTTTAAGCAGGGAAAGAACAGGCTGAAAATAAGTGATTTTAATAAGAGCTTTAGCAATTTTTAATAGACCTGCATTCCTTTACATTCCTGGTGTTTCTCAAACTTTAGTGGGTTTAAAGTTCATCTGGGGATTTATAAAAATTGCTGACTTCAAGAGCTCCTCTCAAAATTTCTAATTCTGAAGGCCTGGAGGGATCCTCAACAATCTTCATTTTTAACGATTTTGATGAAGATGGACTGCAGCTGCCTCTTGAGAAATGCTTCTTTAGAACAAGTGAAATTGCTAATTACACAGTAAGCACTTAGGCATCTACCATTATCCAAGTCTTGTTAGTTGTGAGTTGCCCCTTGGTATCTGCTAAGGTTTGAATGTACCCCTCAGAAAGTATATGTTGGAAACTTAACCTTTAATGCAACAGTGTTTGTTGGGAGGTAGGTCCTAATGAGAGGTAATTAGGACATAAGGGCTCTGCACTTATGAATAGATGAATGCTATCAATGCGGAAGTAGGTTCCTTATAAAAGAACAAGGTCAGCCGCCTTTCCTCTCTCCCATCCTCTTTTTGCCCCTTTGATATCTGATGCCTTCCACCATGAGATGACACAGCAAGAAGGTCCCTGATAGATACCAGTGGCTCAATCTGGGACTTCCCAACTCAAGAACTATGAACCAATAAATTTCTGTTCATTAAATTATCCAATCTCAGGTATTCTGTTACAGTTTCACAAAACAGACTAAGACAGTATCCTATTCTCAGCTGCAGCAATTCTTTTTAAGACAAACCTCCATGTATTTTAAGACATCTGGGTAGGGAGAGTTAATTATGTCCTCTCAAAGAGGTATTTTCCCTAGACCAATTAGTTTACAAGAACATACACTCTCTGTTTCTAAAACTTTGGAAAACAAAGATGTGGTTCATATCAGAGTGAAAGTTTCACTGATATCCATTATAATGAACATGTTTCATTTTGGCAAACAGTTATGAAATGTCCTGTTCACTTGGAGAAAATTCCTGGAAAGATGGTAGGCACAGGTCCCAACTCCCAGTATGGAATCCTAAGGGGCAGAAGATCTGTCTGCTCCCAGAGAAGGGTGGACTCTTCCCACACGAAGATCTTAGCCACATTTTGTCTCCCTGAATTCTTGCCAGAGACTAGTCCTCCAGGCTGAGAGTTATCTCATACAGGTTCTTTTTTTTAACCTGAGTTAACTGGAGTCAATTACGTTATCTAAAACTGAGAACCCTGGGTATGGTACACGCAGACACTTACAGCAGAAAATATCTGATACAGTTTGGCTCTGTGTTCCCACTCAAATCTCATGTCAAATTGTAATCCCCAATGTTGGAGAAGGGATCTGGTGGGAGGTAATTGGATCACAGGGGCAGATTTCTCCCTTGCTCTTGTGATAGTAAGTTCTCGTGAGATCTGATAAATGTTTAAGGGTGTGTAGCACTTCCCCCACTTCACTCTGTCTCTCGTTCCACCATGGTGAGACGTGCTTGCTTCCCCTTTACCTTCTGCCATGACTGTAAGTTTCCTGAGACCTTCCAGCCATGCTTCCTGTACAGCCTATGGACTGTGAGTCAATCAAACCTCTTTCTTCATAAATTATCCAGGTCAGGTAGTTCTTTACAACAGTGTGAGAACAGACTCTACAATATCTTCAAAATGTTTTTTATTAAAAAAAAAATATATGGATGGGGGCCGGGTGGGTGGTGGCTCATGTGTGTAATCTCAGCACTTCGGGAGGCCGAGGTGGGCAGATCATGAGGTCAGGAGATCGAGACCATTCTGGCTAACACAGTGAAAAACTGTCTTTACCAAAAATACAAAAAATTAGCCGGGCATGGTGGCGGGTACATGTAATCCCAGCTACTCAGGAGGCTGAGGCAGGAGAATCGCTTGAACCTGGGAGGAGGAAGTTGCAGTAAGCTGAGTTTGTGCCACTGCACTCCAGCCTGGGTGACAGAGCAAGACTCCATCTCAAAACAAAACAAAACCAAAAAAAGGGTGGGTAGCAGAAAGAAAAGAATAGAAGGTGAAAGGCAGAGAGGAAATGGAGAATTAGTATTCTATCCATCTGTGGAAATTTTTTAAAAATAGGTATTATCTTTTATTCTGATTTCTTATGGATTCCGCTTTGTAGATTTATGAGTCCAGGACCACTGGTATTCAGTAAAGGAGTAGAAATCAATTTGTAGGGGCAGGAGGGATGCCATGTGTCATAGCTACACAAACAGAAGAAACTTAGTGATTCAAAGTCACAAAGAAGAACAGTATTGGCTGGAAGCTACGGCTTATGTTTATAATCCCAGCACTTTGGGAGGCCGAAGTGGGTGGATAACTTGAGGTCAGGAATTCGAGACCAGCCTGGCCAAGATGGCGAAACCCCCATCTCTACTAAAAATATATAAATTAGCTGGGCATAGTAGCCGGCACCTGTAATCCCAGCTACTCAGGAGGCTGAGGCAGGAGAATTATTTGAACCTGGGAGGCAGAGGTTGCAGTGAGCTGAGATCATGCCACTGTACTCCAGCCTGGGTGACAGGGCGAGACACACTCTTTCTCAAAAAAAAAAAAAAAAAAAAAAAAACAAAGAAAGAAAGAACAGTATCACCAACTATCACCTTTCAAACAGTGATGGGTCCCTAATACCTACATGCTGAGTATTGTCACACTCATGTTCTGCAGCTGTTTGTATTCTGGGTCGTACTATATGTACACAAGACAGAAAACAAAAAACACTGTTTAATTCAGATTTTGTCATGTATATACTATAACTGTTTACTAAAATATCATATTTGTATGAGGTGGAAAGTTTAATATACTAGCAAACTGCTAAAGATAATTTACTATTTTTTTAACAAGGAATGTATATTTATGTAGCACTCTCAGACTTTAAAAGCACCATTATTGTACATAAAACTTTTTGATTTGCAGTTTTTTGTCATAAACCCAACAGAGCAGAGACCAGACACCAGGCATTTTTCCCTGGAGTCACTCTGCCTTATTATCAGGACTGGACTTAAGTATCCTTCCCTGGAAAGGGCAAAAGATCTCACATTGTAAGGCAAACATGCTTGAGGCAATACAAAGAGGCACAGTCATGTTTCAGGATGTGGTTTTAGCCAAAGGTGATACAATCACAAAGCTGGGTTGAAAAAGGACATAACAATCAGTTGCCTTGAGTGTGTCTCCATTACCTGGAGTCTTCTTGTTCTTCTCTCTACCTCTCCAAGAGTCTCCATTACCACTGATGTAAATAATTAGTAATAAGAGACGGAAGCTAAAATGTTGAAATACGTGAGTTCTTTTGAACACAAATTTAATAGCAGTAGTAAACTAACAAATGAACCATTGAATTGAGGGTAGATTCTGCTGCAACAAAGAACTTGTATTATGATATAAATTGAGAAGATTGTTCTGATCTAGCTCCTCCTATATTCAGAGTTAAAACTGTCTGTAAACATCATGTTCCACCTAAGAACCATTAACTCTCCCATTCTCACAACCTGTGTGACAAATACTCATACTCTAAATATTTGGCTTATCTCACTTATCTATTACTAGAGGATTTAACATATAAGTGTTGCCCTACATACAGACTACTAAGTTAACCATAACCATTCATGTATCCACACGTATGTTCAAACAGCAATGATGAATTGAGTGCCTGCTCTGAAGGAACTCAAATTCAGATTCAGCTGATATTTCTGGAGTAACACCCATGTACTAGGCACTGAGCTAAAGACTTTGTCTTATGTAGGTGCCTATCATGTGCTAGGTATTGAACTAGTTACTTTAACACATTATCTCATTTGGTCTTTGTAACAACCTAGTAGGTAGGCATTAGCATTTTTTATTTTATAGATAGGAACCTCACACTCAGAAAAGGTAAGTGACTTGCCTGAAGTCATAAAATTAGTCAAGACTTAAAACTGGCTTGAAAACTGAGTCTTCTCTCTGGCTCTTTCCAACTGGTAATATTGTCTGTCTTATGTCCATGCTTTAACTATCCTCCTCTATGTAAACGAATATCTGATCAGAAAGAAACAAAGCCACTTACAGTTTTATTAGAAAGAAATAAAACCACATAGAATTTTAGCCAGCTATGTCTATGGGTTGACAGCTTTGCCCACACAAGGCCAAGCAACCACAGACTCCAGAGATGTGATGTGGTGATATGCCAAGTGGCAGGTGATATCACATCTTTTCATTCCTAGAAGTACTGTACCCTAATAATTTTATGGTAGAGACATAAACATAAACAGATGGACGTGACAAATCCAGTAATGGCTGTTACATAATCTCAAGATCTTTCTAATGACTCTAAGAACATGTCCAAGACCAAGAATGACTTACCAGGTACATGCCAGTGCTTTAACAAAACAGAAACTATTTTTCAACTAAACGAACATAAATTACATTATCCCTCTTTTTTGGCTCTACCATTTTGAAATTTCTAACTTTGTGAGGTTTTTAACTCAAAAATGTTTTTCTAAATTTATGGAAAGAGGCCACATATGCCCATGTTTAGGGAAAAGTATGGACTTTGGAGTTACAAGCTCAGGTTTGGACAAGGCCAGGTAAGGTTGGACTGAATCCTGCCTCTATCATTTTCTCACTACATTTGCAGTAAGTCACTAAACTTTTTTAAGTCTCTGCTCCCTCATCTGTAAAATGGGTATAGCAACAACATCTACCTGTGCAGAAAAGAGTTAACTCAGCAGGGCTGAATTGTTCAAACCTTGCACATTCCCAAGAAAGGCCTGTTTTCATGACTGCTCTTTGACCAGCTTCTGGGAATTAAACTGTTAGAATTTTCCAAGAACTAAGAATATTTTTCTCACATGGGTTCTTGAGCCTACTATACCAGTTTGTCTGGATACTTGTGCAACGTGGTTTATGCTTGCTTCTGGGAGCCTGCAGCTTCGATGGTACAAGCCATGTGCCTATGTGAAAGATCCCCAATAAAAACCCTAGACTCACTCATTCATGGCAGATGGGAGGCAGGACTAGATTTCAGCTCCAGACAGAGCAGTGTGCAAGGGCTTGCGTTGTGAATTTTAGCTCCAGATCAACTGCAAGAACAAACCAGCAATCCTGAGAGGACCCACAGACCCTCTGAAGAAAACAGAGAGCTCCTACAGGACCTGGGAGACCCCCCAAAACTGTGAGTGCCCTAACCTTGGAAGTGGAAAAGGGAGACCCTCCTTTCCTGAACTCACACTCCGACTGGAGAAGCTGAAGGTCTGTTTGCAGGAGAAGTTTCTTACTTTACCTGCAGCTGAGTCAATCTGGAGAGCTGAGTGAAATTCAGGGGCAGAGGAAGTAGCAGAAAGGCTCTGGGAGCTCGCTGGGTCCCCTAGCAGGCCATTCCTGCCTGTCACCCCAAGGATCCAACAGGAGAGGAGCAGGGGATAAAACTACACAGGGAGAAGGAAATCTCTAGTTGAACTTTGTAACAATTAGAACGGGTGAGAAGCCTCCTGGCCAGAACTCAGGGGAGGGCACAAATCCAGTGTGCAGACTCCAAAGGCAAGGGAAGACCCAAGCCCCTTTCTTTCCCAGCGTGGAGGTGGGTAGCCTGAGGCAGGTTTTCAAACCCATATTGCTCTCCACCTGAAACTGAGTGGAGATCTGGTGGTGGGGGCATGGGGGGAATGAGACAGAACCTTCAGTTTGCATGGGAGCTGGGTGAAGCCTGTAACTGCTGGCTCTCCCCTACTTCCCAGGCAACCTGCATGACTCAGCAGAGGCAGCCATAATCCTCCTAGGTACACATTCCAGTGGCCTGGGAATCTCACCCCCATCCCCGACAGTAGCTGCAGCAAGACCCACCCAAGGAGAGCCTGAACTCAGACATGCCTAGCCCAGCTCCCACCTGATGGTCCTTCCCTACCCACCCTGGTCGTGGAAGACAAAGGGCATATAATCTTGAGAGTTCTAGGGCCCCACCCACCACCAGTTCCTCCCCATACTACCACAACTGATGCTCTCTGGAAAATGCCACCTCCTGGCAGAAGGCCAACCAGCACAAAAACAGCATTGAACTACCAAAGCAAAGGACCCTCATGGAGTCCATTGCACCCCCTGCCCCCTCCACCAGAACAGGGACTGGTATCCACGGCTGAGAGACCCAAAGATGGTTCACATAACAGGACACTGTGCAGAAAACCCCCAGTACCAGCCCAGAACTGCGTAGATTTAGCAGGTGGCTAGACCCAGAAGACAGACAACAATCACTGCAGTTCGTCTCACAGGAAGCCACATCCATAGGAAAAGGGGGCGAGTACTACATCAAGTGAACTACCCGTGGGAGAATCTGAACAATAGCCTTCAGTCCTAGACTTTCCCTTTGACAGAGCCTACCCAAATAAGAAGGAACCAGAAAACCAACCCAGGTAATATGACAAAACAAGGCTCTTCAACACCCCCAAAAAATCACATTAGTTCACCAGCAATGGATCCAAACCAAGAAGAAATCCCTAATTTACCTGAATAAGAATTCGGAGATTAGTTATTAAGCTAATCAGGGAGGGACCAGAGAAAGGCAAAGCGCACTGCCAGGAAATCCAAAAAATGAAACAGGAAGTGAAGAGAGAAATATTCAAGGAAATAGATGGTTTAAAGAAAAACAATCAAAAATTCAGGAAATTTTGGACACACTTTTAGAAATGCAAAATGCTCTGGAAAATCTCAGCAATAGAATTGAACAAGTAGAAGAAAGAAATTCAGAGCTCAATGACATGGTAATCAAATTAACCCAGTCCAACAAAGACAAAGAAAAAAAATGAGAAAATATGAACAAAGCCTCCAAGAAGTCTGGGATTATGCTAAACAACCAAACGTAACAATAATCAGTGTTCTTGAGGAAGAAGACAATTCTAAAAGCTTGGGAAACATATTTTGGGGAATAATTGAGGAAAACTTCCTCAGCCTTGCTAGAGACATAGACATGCAAATATAAGAAGCACAAAGAACACCTGGGAAATTCATCACAAAAAGATCTTCACCTAGGCACATTGTCATCAGGTTATCCAAAGTTAAGACGAAGGAAAGAATCTTAAGAGCTGTGAGACAGAAGCACCAGGTAACCTATAAAGGAAAACCTATCAGATTAACAGCAGATTTCTCAACAGAAACCCTACAAGCTAGAAGGGACTGGGGCCCTATCTTCAGCCTCCTCAAACAAAACAATTATCAGTCAAGAATGTTGTATCCAGAAAAACTAAGCATCATATATGAAGGAAAGATAGTCTTTTTTTTAGACAAACAAATCCTGAGAGAATTTGCCATTACCAAGTCACCACTATAAGAACTGCTAAAATGAGCTCTAAATCTTGAAAAAAATCCTGGAAACACATCAAAACAGAATCTTTTTAAAGCATAAATCACACAGCACCTATAAAACAAAAATACAAGCTAAAAAGCAAAAACAAAAAACACCGAAGTATACAGGCAACAAAGAACACAATGAATGCAATGGTGCCTCACATTTCAATACTAACATTGAATGTAAATGATGTAAATGCTCCACTTAAAAGATACAGAACCGCAGAATGGATAAGAACTCACCAACCAACCATCTGCTGCCTTCAGGGGACTCAGCTAACACATACGGACTCACATAAACTTAAAATAAAGGGGTAAAAAAAGGCATTTCATGCAAATGGACAACAAAAGTAGGCAGGTGTAAATATTCTTATATCAGACAAAACAAACTTAAAAGCAACAGCAGTTAAAAGAGACAAAAAGAAACATTATATAATGGTAAAAGGCCTTATCCAACAGGAAAATATCACAATCCTAAACCCTAAATACCACAATCACAAATCTGAAAATATATGCACCTAATACTGGAGCTCCGAAATTTATAAAGCAATTACTAATAGACCTAAGAAATGAGATAGACAACAACACAATAGTGGGGGACATCAATATTCCACTGACAGCACTAGACAGGTCATCAAGACAGAAAGTCAACAAAGAAACAATGAATTTAAACTATACCTTGGACCAAATGGACTTAACAGATATATAGAGAACAGTTCATCCAACAACTGCAGAATACACATTCTATTCAACAACGCATAGAACTTTCTCCAAGATAGACCATATCATAGGCCATAAAATGAGCCTCAATAAATTTAAGAAAATTAAAATTATATCAAGCACTCTCTCAGACCACAGTGGAATAAAACTGGAAATCAACTCCAAAAGGAATCTTCAAAGAAGCCAGGAAATACATGGAAATTAAATAGCCTGCTCCTTAATGAGCACTGGGTCAAAAATGATATTAAGATGGAAATTTAAAAATTCTTTGAACTGAATGACAATAATGATACCACTTATCAAAACCTCTGGGATACAGCAAAGGCAGTGCTAAGTGGAAAGTTCATATCCCTAAACACCTACATCAAAAAGACTGAAAGAGCACAAACTGATACTCTAAGGTCACACCTCAAGAAATTAGAGAAACACAACAAACCAAACTCAAACCCAGCAAAGAAAGGAAATAACCAAGATCAGAGCAAAGCTAAAGGAAATCGAAACAAACAAACAAAACACAAAAGATAAATGAATCAAAAAGCTGGTTCTTTGAAAAGATAAATACAATTGATAGACCATTAGCAATATTAACCAAGTAAAGAAGAAAGAAAATCCAAATAACCTCACTAAGAAACAAAACAGGAGATATTACAACTGGCATCACTGAAATACAAAAGATCATTCAAGGCCACTATGAACACCTTTACACACATAAACTAGAAAATCTAGAATAGATGGATACATTTCTGGAAAAATACAACCCTCCTAACTTAAATTAGGAAGAATTACATACCTTGAACAGACTAGTAACGAGCAGCAAGATTGAAATGGCAATTTTAAAATTGCCAACAAAAAAATAGCCCAGGACCTGACAGATTCACAGCAGAATTCTACCAGACATTCAAAGAAAAATTGTCCCCAATCCTTTTGACACTATTTCACAAGATAAAGAAAGAAGGAACCATCCCTAATTCATTCTATAAAGTCAGCATTACCCTAATGCCAAAATCAGGAAAGGACATAACCAAAAAAGAAAACTACAGGCTGGGCGCGGTGGCTCACACCTGTAACCCCAGCACTTTGGGAGGCCAAAGCAGGTAGATCACGAGGTCAGGAGATTGAGACCATCCTGGCTAACACGGTGAAACCCCATCTCTACTAAAAATACAAAATAAATAGCCAGGCGTAGTGGCGGGCACCTGTAGTCCCAGCTACTCGGGAGGCTGAGGCAGGAGAATGGCATGAACCCAGTAGGCAGAGCTTGCAGTGAGCCAAGATAGCGCCACTGTACTCCAGCCTGGGTGACAGAGCGAGACTCTGTCTCAAAAAAAAAAAAAAAAAAAAAAACCAGGAAAGAAATAAAACTACAGACTGACATCCTTGATGAACATAGGTGATAAAATCCTTAACAAAATACTAGCTAACTGAATCCAACAATATATAAAAAAGATCTACGGTCAGTCGCAGTGGCTCACACTTGTAATCCCAGTACTTTGGGAGGCTGAGGCGGGTGGATTACCTAAGGTCGGTAGTTCGAAACCAGCCAGACCAACATGGAGAAACCCTGTCTCTACTAAAAATACAAAATTATTTATTTTGTATTGGCATGTTGGTGCATGCCTGTAATCTCAGCTACTCAGGAGGCTGAGGCAGAAGAATCGCTTGAACCCGGGAGGTGGAAGTTGTGGTGAGCCGAGACATGCCATTGCACTCCAGCCTGGGCAACAAGAGTGAAACTCCATAACAAAAAAAAAAAAAAAAAAAGATAATCTGCCATGATAAAGTGGGTTTCATACCAGGGATACAGGGATGGTTTAACATATGTGAGTCAATGAATCTGATACAACAGATAAACAGAATTAACAACAAAACTTACATGATCACTTCAATAGATGCAGAAAAAGCATTCAACAAAATCTAGCATCCCTTTATGGTTAAAACTCTCAACAAAATCAGCATACAAGGGACATACCTTAATGTAATAAAAGCCATCTACAACAAACTCACAGCCAACTTAATACTGAATGGTAAAAGTTGAAAGCACTCCCTCTGAGAATGGAAACAAGGCAAGGATGCCCACTCTCACCACTTCTCTTCAACATAGTACTGGATGTCCTGACCAGAGCTATCAGACAAGAGAAAGAAAGAAAGGGCATTCAAAGTAGTAAAGAGAAAGTCAAATTGTCACTGTTTGCTAACAATATGATCGCTTACCTTGAAAACCCTAAGGACTCCTCCAGAAAGCTCCTAGAACTGATAAAAGAATTCAGCAAAGTTTCCAGACACAAGATGAATGTACACAAATCAGTAGCTCTTCCATACACCAAAAGTAACCAAGCAGAGAATCAAATCAAGAACACAATCCCTTTTACAATAGCTGCAAAAAAATACAATAAAATACTTAGGAATATGCCTAACAAAGGAGTCAAAAGACCTCTATAAGGAAAACTATAACACACTACTGAAAGAAATCATAGACAACATCAACAAATGGAAACATATCCCATGCTCATGGATAGGTAGAATCAATTTTGTGAAAATGACCATACTGCCAAAAGCAATCTACAAATTCAATGCAATCCCCATCAAAATACCACCATCATTCTTCACAGAATTAGAAAAACAATTCCAAAATTCATATGGAACCAAAAAAGAGCCTGCAGAGCCAAAGCAAGACCAAGCAAAAAGAACAAATCTGGAGGCATCACACTATCTGGTTTCAAACTATACTGTAAGGCCATAGTTAGCAAAACAACATGGTACTGGTATAAAAATAGGCACAAAGACCAATGGAACAGAAGAGAGAACCCAGAAACAAACCCAGATACTTACAGCCAAATGATCTTTGACAAAGTAAACACAAACATAAAGTGGGGAAAGGACATTCTTTCAACAAATGGTGCTGGGATAATTGGCTAGCCACATGTAGGCGAATGAAACTGGATCCTCATCTCTCACCTTATGCAAAATCAACTCAAATTGGATTAAGTACTTAAACCTAAGACCTGAAACTATAAAAATTCTAGAAGATAACATTGGAAAACCCCTTCTAGACATTGGCTTAGGCAAGGGTTTCATAACCTAGAACCCAAAAGCAAATACAATAAAAACAAACATAAATAGCTGGGACCTAATTAAACTAAAGAGCTTTGCGTGGCAAACATAAACAGAACAGTCAGCAGAGTAAACAGACAACTCACAAGTGGGAGAAAATCTTCACAATCTATACATCTGACAAAGGACTAATATCCAGAATATACCATGAATTCAAACAAATCACTAAGGAAAAAAACAAACAATCTTATCAAAAAGTAGAATGAAGACATGAATAAGACAATTCTCAAAAGAAGATACACAAACGGCCAACAAACATGAAAAAATTCTCAACATTACTAATGATCAGGGAAATGCGAATCAAAGCCACAATGAGATACCACCTCACTCCTGCAAGAATGGCCATAATCAAAAAATCAAAAAACAGTAGATGTTAGTATGGATGCGGTGAACAGGGAACACTTCTACACTGTTGGTGGGAATGTAAACTAGTACAGCTGCTATGGAAAACAATATGGAGATTCCTTAAGGAACTAAAAGTAGAACTACCATTTGATCCAGCAATTTCACTACTGAGTATCTACCCAGAGCAAAATAAGTCATTATTCAAAAGACACTTGCACAAGCATGTTTATAGCAGCACAATTTATGATTGCAAAATCGTGAAACTAACCCAAATGCCCATCAATCAATGAATGGATAAAGACACTGTGATAGATACATATTTTATATATATATATATATTTCTAATTCACAGAATTAAAAAAACAATTCCAAAATTTATATTCATAATATATCATATATATTATATATGTACATTTTATATATAATATATATGATATATATATGATGGAATACTACACAGCCATAAAAAGGAATGAAGTAACAGTATCTGCAGTGACCTGGATGAGATTAGAGACTGTTATTCTAAGTGAAGTAACTCAGGAATGGAAAATCAAACATTGTATGTTCTCACTGATATGTGGGAGCTAAGCTATGAGGACACAAAGGCATAAGAATTATACGATGGACTTTGGGGAGCTGCGGGGAAGAGTGGGAGGGGATGAGGGATAAAAAACTACAAATACGGTGCAATGTATGCTGCTCAGGTGATGGGTGCACCAAAATCCCACAAATCACCACTAAAGAACTTACTCATGTAACCAAATACCACCTGTACCCCAATAATTTATGGAAAAATAAAAAATAAAAACAAAAACCCTTAGACTCCTAGGCTAGGAGAGCCCTGCTGAAAGACAACATTTCACACTTGTCTCAACTCATTGCTGGAGGAATTAGGCACATTCTGTGCAACTCCACTGGGAGAGGACTCTTGGAAGCCTGAGGCTGCTTTCCTTTGGATTTAGTCCCATGTGCCTATTCCCTTTGCTGATTTTGCTGTATATTCTTTCACAACAATAAACTGTAATTGTAACTATTACAACTTCTGAGTTCTATGAGTCCTTCTAGAAAGTCACTGAACCTGGGGTGGTCTTAGGAATAGATGCCTGACACACTATCTCAAAGGATAATTATGAAGATTAAACAGCAATATGCATATCAAGCACTTGACATAATGCCTAGCCTAAAGTGTTCAGTGGGTGTTATTGGTATCATTATTATATATTACATTATTTATTCATATAAACTCATATCTTATTATATCACATATATAACTACATAGCTCAGTTTTCTATACATTCTTAATAAAAGATTAAGATAATTCTTTATTTTTCCTTAAACATTTACCTCTCTCACTCTTTGTTGATTTAGCTATATTTCTACTGAACACATGAACTAATATCCTCACTTCTCAGACTATCAACAGATGCCATTAAATAACTGGATGCTTGTTAGCAACTGGCCTGATAGTATTTGATTATGCTTTCTACTGTTCCTTCCTGATGACTTGTAGAGCGGTAGAACCAGACAATACCTGGAAAGTATTTGCTCATGTGGCAGTCACTGTTGATT
Organism: Theropithecus gelada; assembly: GCF_003255815.1. NCBI lineage: Eukaryota > Metazoa > Chordata > Mammalia > Primates > Cercopithecidae > Theropithecus > Theropithecus gelada. Next base: position 34,106,201 of record NC_037670.1, on the reverse strand, counting down.
GCCTACCCAAAGCCATTACTCCTTCTCCCTGCCTAACAGAAGCTGAGTTTTGTTCAGCAGCAATGTGCCCAGTCCCACAGGATAAATCTTGGCTAGTCCAAGCTAGCACTAGTAGTTGCATTTTCTTTTGCCAATGATTTATTTTAAGTGATCATGGGACCTGGTTATGAATTATGAGACAAAGGTAGAATATCCCAGGACTCAGGAAGCAACTGGGAAGATTTCATCCTCTGACTGTATACGGAAGATCAGGTAGATAATACGAGGGTCCCTTTGCTCCTCTTGTTGCCTAACTTTGGAGATGGATATGTAAAAACCTGCTGCTAAATGTGCAGTTGTTATCCCATGTCTACGATGGGAGATAGCATCAAATTACTGGAGATGGAAGAATGGGAAGATAGACAATTTGGTCTTGATAAAATTGTTGAACTATAATTTTGTAACTACTTATATTTAGACTTCCTTTAAATAAGAAAAGTAAATGTTCATTTTGTCTAGTCACTATTGGCTGAGTCTTCTCTTACATGAGACTAATAGTATCCTCAAGAACTTGAAACACATGCAGTTTCAACATGTGTTTTGTAAAGACAAATTATGCACAGCCCTGATTAGTCCATTTTCACACTGCTATAAAGATACTACCTGAGACTGGGCAATTTGTAAAGGAAAGAGGCTTACTTCACTCACAGTTCTGCATGGCTGGGGAGGCCTCAGGAAACTTACAATCATGGCAAAAGGTGAAGGGGAACCGCAAGGCAATCTTCTTATGGTGGCAGGAGAGAGAGGAAAGAGGGAAGCATCAGACACATCATGAGAACTTACTCCATATCCTAGAACAGCATGGGGGAAACAACCCCCGTGATCCAATTACCTCCCACCAGGTCCCTCCCTTGACATGTGGTGATTACAATTCAGATTACAATCCAAACCCATATTAAGTCCTTATCTGAGAATTCTGAAAAGATAGCACATGTGCAATTCAAACTTAATGATCTTCTTCCAAAAAAGACATATTCAGTAATAACAAACTTCAATCAAAACCCAATTATTTTTGTAAAGAAAGGAAGATAGAAACAGAAAATTCTTTACTCTTTTAAAGCATGTCATGGTCTCCTTTCAGGTTAAAGATCTTCTTGATTAAACATGAAATTTTCTGTGCAAATAAGCCAGTTCTGCAGACATGAACTCTGAGGAGAATATTTTATGTTTATACTGTGGATTTTACTCTTCATGGTTGGGAAATGAGAAATGAACGCTATTTTACATGTCATTATCCTTTGCCAATTTCTCCGAAGGGCATCCAGCTTCACATAGTAGTAAAATGTATAATTTAGGACTGGGAAACTGTATAATCTGAAATTAGTGTTTTTAAGAAATTTTAAGGGAATCTGAATTTTAAAATGCTCAAAAAATAAAACATATATTTATATACAGTATTAGAGGGTATTATAGGTGTGATTGCTTTTAAGTCAAAGTTTTAATAATCTATTGCTTATTTATGGGTTGTATAATACTTCCAATATGTGAAGCAATAAGAAAAATGACAAAGGAATTATATACATATATACACATTTAAACATAATACATATATATGTACACAAATATCAAGCATGTATACCCTTCACAGTGGTCAATTTGGTAAGCTTTAATTGTTTGAATTCCTCATTAGGATTTTTATTCACAGTCAATACCATCTGATTTTAAATATCCTCAACAGTGGCTGATGGTCATTCTTTCAAAGCAGAGAAGCTATCCATCTGCTTTTTTCTCCACTCTTCACATTAGCCCAGTTCCATACTTCTCTCCCTGACCAGGTAATCCCATATAGAAATGTGCATGTAAGTCTACATACATGAGTATTATTGTTTATTTTACAAAAAGGGATCTCACAATTTCTATAGCTTGTCTCCTTATACTTTTGTGCAGAATACCTTGTGGAAATCACTACAGGTCAATAGGTATAGTACTAATCATTATTTTTAATGAGATTTTTGCCACTACAAACACATAACCTTACATGTGAATATCTTTCTATGGAATAGAGTCCAAGAACTGGAATTGCTGGGCCAAGCAGCACACGTATATTTTAAAATTTAATAGATGTTGGCAAATGGCTTTCCCAAAACCTATAACACCTCATATTTTTCACAGCCATGAGACTAATCCTTTCCCTAAATCACCACCAGTAATATTTATTATAACTCTTCAATTTTTGTCATCTGATTGATGTAAAATGACACTTTCTTTTACTTTAATTTGCATTTTCCCTACTAGTAACAAACTTGAGAATCCTTCCATATATTTTTTGGACATTTGGATTCATAATTCTTTGCCTGTTTTTTAATTGAATTGTGTTACTTTTGGCCAAATGTTCAGCTATTTGAAAAAATCAGTTACAAACATTTCTTGTAAATTGAATGTCTGTCTATTGTTATGATATCCTTTGTGACATCAAAGTTCAAATATGTCTATCTTTTCTTTTATAGCTTCTGGAAAAGATGCTCTCAGTTCCTACATTTTTATACATTCAATTTTCTAGATCTTCTTGCAAGGCTTTTACAATTTTATTTTGACCATGTAAGTTTCTCAGCCATCTGGAATTTATATTTAAAGGTAAAATAAAATGGTGATCCTCTTTTCTTTTCTTCCAGATGGATAATCAGTTGTCCAAACATCATTTATTAAATAATTGACTCATTTCCCGCTAAAATGAATTACTACTTTGGAAATACATTGAACTCATCTATACTGGGTTCTATTTCTTCAATTTTTATTCCTTTCCCAATACCACACGATGATGATGCAGTTTTATTATTTATACTAATATCCAGCAAAATAAGACCTCTCACTATTTCCCCTTTGCATAGTTTCTTAGCTATTCTGAAGCATTTACTCTTCAGTATGAACTTTAACCTTCTTTGGCCAATCGTCCCTCCAAAGAATGCCAACTCTAATTTTACTGCCTTATGTTTATACATTCATTAGGTGTGTGTATTTAATGCTTCTGTTAAGTATTTCTATTCAGCATGATATGCCTTTCCATTTGTTCAAATCTTATTTTCTTTCAGTAAGATTTTATAATTTTTATATACTTTTCTTGTTTGATTTATTCCTAAGTATTTTATATTTTTCCAATAATTGTAAGTAGAAATTTTTTTTCAGTATTTTGTTAACACAGAGATAAACTAACGCTTTTTAAAAATTTATCTTCTGGGAGGCCAAGGCAGGTGGACCACGAGGTCAGGAGATTGAGACCATCCTGGCTAACACAGTGAAACCCCGTCTCTACTAAAAATACAAAAAATTAGCTGGGTGTGGTGGCAGGCACCTGTAGTCCCAGCTACTTGGGAGGCTGAGGCCAGGGAATGGCGTGAACCCGGGAGGCGGAGCTTGCAGTGAGCCGAGATCACACCACACTGCACTCCAGCCTGGGTGACAGAGCAAGACTCCGTCTCAGAAAAAATCTTCTATTCATCTCCTCACCAAATTCTTCTCTTTCTTTCACATTTTGATTTTAAGTTCAAGGGGTATATGTGCAGATTTGTTACATGGGTAAATTGTGTGTCATGGTGGTTTCATGTATAGATAATTTTGTCACCCAGATAGTCAGCATAATACCCAATAGGTAGTTTTGGAATCCAAACCCTCCTCCCACCCTCTACCCTCAAGTAGGCCCAGTGTTTATTGTTCCCTCCATTGTGTCAGTGTGGACTCAATGTTTAACTCCCACTTCTAAGTGAGAATATGTAGTATTTAGTTTTCTGTCCTTACATTAGTTTGCTTCAGACAATGGCCTCCAGCTCCATCCATGTTGCTGCAAAGAACATAATCTTATTCTTTTTTATGGCTGCATAGTATTCCATGATGTTCATGTTCCACATTTTCTTTATCCAGTCTACCACTGATGGGCGTCTAGGTTGATTCCATGTGTTTGCTATTGTGAAAAGTGCCACAATGAACATATGCATGCATGTGCCTTTATGGTAGACATGATTTCTATTCCTTTGGATATATATCCAGTAATGGGATTGCTGGGTCAACTGGTGGTTCTGTTTTAAATTCTTTGAGAAATCTCCACATTGCTTTCCACAATGGCTGAACTAATTTACATTCCCACCAGCAATAGATAAGCGTTCCTTTTCTCTGCAACCTTGCCAGCATCTGTTGGCTTTTTAACAACAGCCACTTTTTTTGACTTTTTAACAATAGCCGTTCTAACTAGTGTGAGATGGTATCTTGTTGGGGTTTCATTTTGCATTTCCCTAATGATTAGTAATACTGAGTATTTTTTCATATGTTTGTTGGCCACATGCATGTATTCTCTTAAGAAGTATCTGTTCATGCCCTTTGTCAATTTTTTTTCACTTTTATTTTAGGTCCAGGGGTACATGTGCAGGTTTGTTATATAGGTAAATTGTGTGTTGCAGGGGTTTGGTATCCAGATTATTTCATCACCCAGTAATAAGCATAGTATCTGATAGGTAATTTTTCAATCCTTGGCCTCCTCCCACTGTCGACCCTCAAGTAAGCTCCAGTGTCTCTTGTTCCCATCTTTGTGTCCATGTGTACTCAATGTTAGCTACCACTTATAAGCAAGAATATGTGGTATTTGTTTTTCTCTTCCTGCATTAGTTCACTTAGAATAATGGCGTCCAACTCCATGCATGTTGCTGCAAATATTATCTGGTTCTTTTTTATGGCTGTGTAGTATTCCACGGTATATATGTAATACATTTTCTTCATCAAGTCCACCACTGGTTGGTACCTAGGTTGATTCCATGTCTTTGCTATTGTGAATAATGCTGTGATGACATACATATGCATGTATTTTTATGGCTAAACAATTTATATTACTTTAGGTATACAACCAGGAATGGGATTGGTATTTCTGTTTCAGTTCTTTGAGAAATCTTCAGACTGCTTTCCACAGCGGCTGACTTAATTTATATTCCCACCAGCAACGTATAAGCATTCCCTTTTCTCTGCAACTTCACCAGCATCATTTATTTCTTGACATTTAATAATATCCATTCTGCCTGATGCAAGATGGCATGTCATCATGATTTTGATTTGCATTTCCCTAATGATTAGTGATGCTGAGCATATATTCATATGCTTTTTGGCCATAGGTATGTCTTCTTCTGAAAAGTGTCTGTTCATGTTCTTTATCTATCTTTTAACAAAGTAGTTTGCTTTTTGCTTGTTAATTTAATTTCCTTATAAATTCTGGATATTAGATATTTTTCGTATGCATAGTTTGCTAATATTTTCTCCTATTCAGTAGGTTGTTTACTCTGTTAATAATTTCTTTTGCTGTGCAGAAGCTCTTTCATTTAATTAGGTCCCATTTATCAATTTTTGTTTTTGTTGCAATTGCTTTTGGCATCTTCATCATGAAGACTTTGCCATGGCCAATGGGAAGAATGCAATTTTCTGGATTTTCTTCTAGGATTTTTATAGTTTTAGGTTTTACATTTAAGTCTTTAATCCACCTTGACTTGATTTTTGTGTATGGTAAAAGCTAGGGTTCCAGTTTCAGTTTTCCGCATGTGGCTAGCCAGTTATCCCAGCACCATTTACAGAAGAGAGAGAGTCCTTTCCCTATTGCTTGCTACTGTTGACTTTGTCAAAGATCTGATAGTCGTAGATGTGAAACTTTATTTCTGGGTTCTCTAACCTGTTCCACTGGTCTGTGTGTATGTTTTTGTACTAGTACCATGCTGTCTCAGTTACTGTAGCCTTATAGTACAGTTTGAAGTCAGGTAGTGTGATGCCTCCAGCTTTGTTCTTTTTTGCTTAGGATTGCTTTGGCTATTCAAGCTCTTTTTTGGTTCCAAATGAATTTTAGAACAGTCTTTTCCAATTCTGTGGAAAATGTCATTGATAGTTTGACAGGAATAGCATTCATTCTATACATTTCTTTCAGTAGGATGGCCATTTTAACAATATTGATTCTTCCTATCCATGAGCATGGAATGTTTTTTCATTTGTTTGTGTGGTCTCTGATTTCTTTTAGCCGTGTTTTGTAATTCTCACTGTAGAAAGTTCTTATTTTTAAATCTAGTAATGTTTACCATGGTTTCTTGAATTTTCTAGGCATATAATATTATCAACAAAAAGAGATCATTTGATTTTTTTTTAAGTTTATATCATTTTTTTTTTTAATTTTCTTATCTTACTGCATTCAGTAGCCCTTCTGAGGTAATGTTAAATAGAATGATAATGAGTGTCCTCCTCTGGTAACTAATTTAATTTAAATAGTTTTAGCATTTCACAATTTAAAGTATTTTCTGAATGACTTTATGTTTTCTAATTTTATTATATTCTCTTTTACTTAGCAATGTTATTAGAAATGATTCATTTCTTTCAAACTCCTTTGGGCATCTATTCATAAAATTACAGTTTTCCTTTAATGTGTTGTTATAATAGATTATGTTTATAAAATTTCCTAATATTCAACAACTGAAAATCTAAAAGAAAAACCTGCTCTGTGAAATGCATTTTTCCACCCACTGCTGTGCCGCCACCACCAACTATGAATACACACACGGAGGCCAGCAGTCTCAAACCCATCAGCACCCCACCCCGGTCACTGCCAGTGTGAGTGCAAGCACAGACACCAGCAACCCTGCCCCTGCCTGTGCCCTGCCACTGGTACGAGTGCACGCAGAACTCTGCAGCCCCACTCCTGCCAGTACCCAACCCCAGCTGACACACATGCACCCCACGGTGCTGCCCCAGCTACTGGCATGTGTAAGTTAGCACAAATCCTACAGCCACCACCCTGACAACGTGCTTTGGCCAGGACTACCCATCAGAGTGTTGTGGCCAGTGGACTGGGAAAACCTCAGCCCCTCCAGCACAGAAGGTTCCTAACTTTGAGGGGCCAGAGAACAAAAGCCAGGGGCCCAGTACCAGCCCCTGAGAGTTATGGTATGTAGACCAGGAGTGCTGAGCTGAGGTTTGGCTCCCTGGTATCTTCCAGGAAAAAAAACCCAGTCAACTGAACCCACATTATACCACAATCAAACTCCCAGAGCATCAAAAAAGATAAAACAAAAAAAAAAAAAGAAAAAAAAAAGAAAACCCATCCAAAGAACATCAGCTTCAAAGACTGAAGGAACATCAGGCCACACAGATGAGAAAGAACCAGAGCAAGAACTCAGGAAACTCAAAAAGCCAGAGTGTCTTCTCACCTCCAAATGTCTGCACTAGTTCCCTAGCAGTAATTCTTAACCAGGCTTAAATGGTTGACAGAAATATAATTCAAAATATAGTTAGGAACAAAGATCACTGACATCTAAAAGACAGTCAAAATCCAATCCAAGGAATCTAAGGAATTCAATAAAATGATATGAGAGATAAAACAAGAAATGGCCACTTTAATAAAAAAAGAAACTGATCTGATACAGTTGAAAAACTCACTTCAAGAATATCATAATACAATAGTAAGTACTGATAGCAGAATAAAACAAGTTGACAAAAGAATCTCAGACACTGAAGACCAGTTCTCCAAAATTACTTAGTCAGACAAAAATAAAGAAACAACAAACCAAGGTGATGAAAGAATCTCAGATATTGAAGACCAGTTCTCCAAAATTACTTAGACAAAAATAAACAATAAGCCGAGACGGGCGGATCACGAGGTCAGGAGATCGAGACCATCTTGGCTAACACAGTGAAACCCCGTCTCTACTAAAAAATACAAAAAACTAGCCGGGCGAGGTGGCGGGCGCCTGTAGTCCCAGCTACTCGGGAGGCTGAGGCAGGAGAATGGCGTAAACCCGGGAGGCGGAGCTTGCAGTGAGCTGAGATCCGGCCACTGCACTCCAGCCTGGGCGACAGAGCAAGACTCCGTCTCCAAAAAAAAAAAAAAAAAAAAGGAGGATGAATAAAACCTCCCAGAAATATGGGATTATGTAAAGGAACCAAATCTATGACTCATTGGCATCCTTGAAAGAGAGAGAGAGAAAGCAAGCAACTTGGAAAACTATTCGAAGATATCATCCATGAAAATTTTCCTAACCTAACTAGAGAGGAAACATTCAAATTAAGGAAAGGCACAGAACCCCTGTGAGATACTATGCAAGACAATGATCCCCAGGACATGTAGTCATCAAATTCTTCAAGGTCAAAATTAAAGAAAAAATGTTAAAGACAGCTAGAGAGAAGGGGCAGGTCACCTACAGAGGAAATCCTGTCAGGTGAACAGCTGGCTTTTCAACAGAAACCCCACAAGCCAGAAGAGACAGGATACCTATGTACAGCATTCTTAAGGAAAAGAAATTCCAACCAAGAATTTTACATCGAGCCAAACTAAGCTTCATAGGTGAAGGGGAAATAAATTCCTTTTCAAACAAGCAAATGCTAAGGTAATTTCTTACCACCAGACCTGCCTTACAAAAGGTCCTTAAGGGAGGGCTAAATATTAGAACAAAAGACCGTCACTGGCCACCACAAAAACACACTTAAGTACATAGACCACTGTGTTAGGGTTCTCTAGAGGGATAGAACTAATAGGATAGATGTGTATATAAAAGGAAGTTTACTAAGGGGAGTTTACTAACCAGGCCCTTGTCATCTCTTCCTCTATCAATTGATTATCGTGAACTCCCCATGAAGCTATCGGTGCAGGCTGGGGGAGAGAAGGGGAGAGAAGGAAGGGTGGCAGGAGTGGAGACAATGGGCATTTGAGTCACCTCCTCTTGTAACTTACTTGTGCCCTCTGGACCTGCTTGAGCCCTGTCACGTATATACCACTTCCATTTGATAATGAAATGCTGCTGTGCATACCCCACCTATGGCTAGATGGGTCAGAAAACACCCAGTTCATGATAGGCAGTTCAGGTCGCATGGTGACTTGATGACCCATAGTCTGACATTCAATTTCTACCAAAGCCCAGTAACAGGCCAAGAGCTGTTTCTTAAAAGAAAAGTAGTTATCTGCAGAAGATGGCAGGGCCTTACTCCAAATCCTAGAGGCCCCCACTGTGTTTCACTTACAGAGGTCTGCCAAAGGCTCCAAACAGCATCCCCATCTGCCACTGACACCTCAAGCACCATTGGATCTGATGGGTCATATGGCCCAAGTGGAAGAACAGCTTGCACAGCAGCCTGGACCTGTTGCACAGCCTTCTCTAGTTCAGGATCCCACTGAAAAATGGCAGCCTTTCAAGTCACTGGATAAGTCAGCCAGAGTAACACACTCAAATAAGGGAGGTGTTGCCTTCAAAATCCAAACCAGCCCACTACGAGTTGTGCCTTTTTCTTGGTTGTCGGAGGGGCCAAATGCAGCAACTTCTCTTTTACCTTAGAAGGAATATCTCGACAGGCCCCACATCACTGAACCCTTAGAAATTTTGCTGAGGTAGAAAGTCCCTAAATTTTAGTTGGATTTATTTTCCATCCTCTGGCATGCAAATGTCTCACCAATAAGTCCAGTGTGTTCACTACTTCTCACTCACTGGATCCAATCAGCATAATGTCATCAATGTAATATACCAGTGTTATATCTTATGGAAGGGAAAAGTGATCAAGGTCTCTCCAAATAAGATAATGACACAAAGTCAGAGAGCTAATACACCCTAATATAGGACAGTAAAGGTATATTGCTGGCCTTGCCAGCTGAAGGGAAATTGCTTCTGGTTGGCCTTATGGTCAGGAATGGAGAAAAAGTTATTTGCCAAGTCAATGGCTGCATACCAGGTACCAGAAGAAGTGGTAATTTTCTCAGGCAATGAAACCACATCTGGTACAGCAGCTGCACTTGCAGTCACCACTTGGTTAAGCTTACGATAATCCACTGTCATTTTCCAAGATCCATCTGTCCCCTGCACAGCCCAATGGGAGAGTTCAAAGAGGATGTGGTGGGGATCACCATCCCTGCATCTTTCAAGTCCTTGCTGGTGGCACTAATCTCTGCAATTCCTCCAGGGATGAGATATTGTTTTTGATTTACTATTTTTCTAGGTAAAGGCAGCTCTAATGACTTCCATTTGGCCTTTTCCGCCATAATAGCCCTCACCCTATCAGTCAGGGAGCCAATGTGTGGGTTCTGCCAGCTGCTAAGTATGTCTATGCCAATTATGCTTTCTGGCACTGGGGAAATGACCACAGGATGAGTCTGGGGACTCACTGAACCCACTTTAAGTCAGACCTGGGCTAAAACTTCATTAATTACCTGACCTCCATAAGCCCCTACTTAAATTAGAGAATGACAATGACATTTTATGTCCCCTGGAGTCAATGTCAGCTCAGAGCCAGTGTCCAGTAGTCCCCAAAATGTCTGATTATTTCCATTTCCCCAATCCACAGTTACCCTGGTAGAGGCTAGAGGTCTCTTTGGGAAATGATTGGAGAAAGAATTAACAGCATAAATTGTTGGTACTGTAGTGGGGTCCTTCCACAAGACCCAGCCTCTCCTTCATTCAAAGGGTTATAGGTCTGTAAACTCGTTCAAGTACGGAAATTGACTGAGGGGTTGTGATTCTCTGTACTTGTAATTCAGATTAGTCTTTTGTATACTCAATCTGAAAGTTCTCTGCTTATATAAATTAAGTAAGAATGCAGTAGGTTTCCTATCAATTTAACTTCTAGGAACACCATGATTAATTAGCCAATGTCAGAGCTCTACATAAGTCACACTATTCTGATTGCGACTTTGCCTCTGCCGTCCATTCTGTTAGCTACACCCACCTTGCCTTTGATGGTTGAGTGCTACCACTTGGCCCCTGCCACCTCGGGATCCAACTTTTCTCACTGCATTTAAGATTTGCAGTTGAATGACTGCAGTTTCCACTGTTAGATCTGGCATATAGAGAAGAGCAATCACAGAGTTCTTCAAAGATGGCAGGTGCCGCCCTCACAAATCTATTTCACAAAGTATTGGTCAAGGGTATATCTGCTGGACCCTCCCAGCTGGGATGAGTAGGTCTAAAATGACTAATCCACTCCAGCATCCCAATCTCCCTGAGCCTTTGGATCCCTTTCTCTACATTAAACCAAGGAAGATCAGGCATTTCCAGCTCACTCACAGTGGGCCATCTTTTAACCATATTTTCAGCTAACCAAGCAAATAAACTATTAGAACCTCTTTTATCTCCCCAAGCTACAACATTAAATGCAGAATCCCTGCTTAGTGGGCCCAAATCAATGAATTCAACCTGATCCAACTCTATGTTTTTTTCCACAATTATCCACACCCTTAATCTCCATTCTCATGACTATTGTTCAGATTTCTGTTTATATAAATTAGAAAACTCAAGCAGTTATTTTCAGGTATAGTGCACTCCCTCATGGGTCACACTCTTATCGTCACTTCTAGGGGCCCACTGGAACTTTAGTTATAGGTCTAGGACCAAACAGGAGTGTTGGGGGTGGCTCCTAAGGAGAATCAACATTATCTTGCCTGGCAACTGCCTCAGTAGAGGCCATTACTGTTGCCTCAGGCAACGTAGGGTATATCTCCTCAGACAAAGGTGGAAAGGATGATGGCAGCATGGGTTGGGGAGGGGATGTTGCCACTATTGGAGCTGAGGAAGCTGTTTCTTCAGGCAAAAAAGGTTTATCAGAGTTTACAAGCTCAATGTCCCCAGCTTCATCAGGGCCCTCTCACACATCCCCATTCCAAGTTGCAGGGTCCTATTCTTTTCCAATCAATGCCCTCACTTTAACAGTGGACCCCTGGCGAGGCTGTGCATGCACCTTTCACTGCAGGTCAGCCATGCACATAATGAGAGCTTGTGTCTGCTTTTCTCACAATTTCAGCTCTTTCTCGATAGGAAATAAGACTCTCACTCAGGGCTCTCTTAGCACATTTGAGGCTCAGTATCTGCTTCTGAAGCCAGGAGATAGAATCCCTGAGTTCATCATTTTTTTTCATCATTTTGTCCACTGAACGTAGGAGCAACCAACCAGCTTCATTATTTTCCTTGGTTCTCCACATACGATCAAAGGTATTATGTATAGAGTCACTAAGTTCCTTGCGTCTCATGACCGATGAATCAGGAATGTCAAATGCATTTATTTTGCATAACTTTCTATACAATTCATGCCAAGGATTATAGGTGTTCTCCATACCATTAGAAGTAAAGTCCTTAACATTTTGGGGTCTAATCATATTAAGCAGCCAAGTCCAGAAACCCTAAAAGCAATGAAAGAACTCCAACCTTAATATTTTGTTCCTCTAGAACCACTCCTGGTATCAAAACATGTATTAGTAAGGATTCTCTAGAGGGAGAGAACTAATGGAATAGATATATCTATATATCTAAATCTATAGATATACATAGATATAGAGATACAGGGATAGAGATAGAGATATATAAAGGGGATTTACTAAGTATTAACTCACACAATCATAAGGTCCCACAATAGGCCATCTGCAGGCTGAGGAGCAAGGAGAGCCAGTCTGAGTTCCAAAACTGAAGAACCTGGAGTCCGATGTTCGAGGGCAGCAAGCATCCAGTATGGGAGAAAGATGTAGACTGGGAGGCTAGGCCAGTCTCTCTTCTCACATTTTTCTGTCTGTGTATATTCTAGTCACACTGGCAACTGATTACATTGTGCCCACCCGGATTGGGGTTGGGTCTGCCTTTCTCAGTCCACTGACTCTAATGTTAATCTCCTTTGGCAACGTCCTCACAGACACACCCAGAAATAATACTTTGCATCCTTCAATCCAATCAAGTTGATACTCAAAATTAACCATTGCAATCATTGACACTATAAAGCAGCCACATCATCAAGTCTGCATAATAACTAGCTAACAACATTATGACAGCAACAAATTCACACATACCAACACTAACTTTGAATGTAAATTTGCTAAATGTCTCAATTAAAAGGCATAAAGTGGCAAGATGAATAAAGAAGCAGACCCAACTGTATGCTGTCTTCCAGAGACTATTTCTTATACAATGACACCTGCAGGCTCAAAGTAAACAAATGGAGAAAAACATATCAAGCAAACAGTAAAAAAAAAAAAAAAAAAAAAAAAAAAGCAGGAGTTGCTATTCTAATTTCAGACAAAACAGTCTTTAAACCAACAACATTCTAAAGAGACAAAGAAAAGAACTACAAAAAGAATTACATAAGGGTAAAGGATTGAAGTCAACAAGAAGAGCTAATTGTTCTAAATATACATGCATCCAACACAGGAGCACACAGATTATAAAGTAAGTTCTCAGAGACCTTCAAAGAGTACTTAGACTCCCACACAATGATAGTGGGAGACTTCTACACCCTACCGACAGTGTTAGCCAGACCATTAAGGCAGAAAACTAACCAAGATATTAATTATAAGTGTCGGGACCTGAACTCACCACTTGACCAAACAGGCCTAATAGAACTCTTCCACCCTGAAACAACAGAATATACATTCTTCTCATTTGCACATGGCACATACTCTAAAATAAACCACACAATCAGAAAACAACCCTCAGCAAATTCAAAAAATGGAAAGTAAAATTACATCAAACACACTCTCAGCCCACAGTCCAATGAAAACAGAAATCAGTACTAAGAAAATCATATAAAACCATGCAATTACATGGAAATTAAACAACCTGCTTCTGAATGACTTTCGGGTAAGCAATGAAATCAAGGCAGAAATCAAGAAATTATTTGAAACTAATGAGAACAAACATGCAATATACCAGAATCTCTGGGACACAGCTAAAGCAGTGTTAAGAGGGAATTTGACAGTGTTAGCCACCCACGTCAAAAAATTAGAAAGATCTCAAATGAACAACCTAACATTACACCTAGAGGAGCTAGAGAAACAAGACCAAACCAAACTAGCAGAAGACAAAAAACAATGTGTTTTTAAAATACATTGCAGATACTATCAGGTAAAATGTATTAAGAATTATCCTCTGTATTCCTTTGTTAGAGTGATATATTGTTTTATTTGTTGGACACCTTTGGCAGCTTTTTTTAAAGTTATTTTGGGCTGGGCACAGTAGCTTGTGCCTGTAATCCCAGCACTCTGGGGGGCCAAGGAGGGTGGATCACTTGAGGGCAGGAATTTGAGACCAGCCTGACCAACATGGTGAAACTCTGTCTCTACTAAAAATACAAAAATTAGCCAGAAGTGGTGGTAGGTTCCTGTAATCCCAGCTACTTGGGAGGCTGAAGCAGGAGAATTACTTCAACCTGGGAGGCAGAGGTTGCAGTGAGCTGAGATCGTGCCACAGGACTCCAACCTGGATTGACAGAGCAAGACTCCATCAGAGAAGAAAGAAGAAAGAATAGGAGGAAGAGGAAGAAGAAGAGGAGGAGGAAGAAGAAGACGAAGACGAAGGAGGAGAGGAAGACGAAGAAGACGAAGAAGAAGAAGAAGAAGAAGAAGAAGAAGAAGAAGAAGAAGAAGANAGGAGGAGAAGAAGAAGAAGAAGAAGAAGAAGAAGAAGAAGAAGAAGAAGAAGAAGAAGAAGAAGAAGAAGAAGAAGAAGAATAATTATTATTATTACTATTATTAAGGTTATTTTGGCTTGATAAAATCCATTTGATGAATGAAAATTCTGGTGGTCCAAGATGGCCAACTGAAGCAGCTGCAGTCTGCACCTCTCACAGAGAATGAAAATATCAAGTAAATTCTATACCTTCAATTGAGGTATCCAGGTTCTCACATTGTGACTGACTAGGCAACTGGCGCAACCCACAAAGAGTGAGGAAAAGCAGGGTTAGGCAACAGTCCACCCAGGAGCAGCACAGAGCCAGGGATCCCCCACCCCCAGCCAAGGGATGCGGTAAGTGATTGTGCAACCCTGCCAAGGAAACCATATTTTTCCCATGAATCTTTGCATCCTGTATATCAGGAGATCCCCTCGTGAGCCCATGCTACCAGGGTTTCAGGTCTGAAGCACTGAGCTGTGCAGACTCCCAGCAGCTGCTCAGGCATGCATGGAGACACAGGAGGTTTTGCATACCCCAGCCCCAGGAATTCCAGTGAGGCAGGAGATCTGTTCATTCTCCTAGGAAAGTGGCGGAAGCCAGGGAGCCAAGTGGCATCATTCAATGGGCCCCACTCCCACAGCACCTCACAAGTTAAGACCCACTGGTTTGGAGTTCCAGCCAGCCAGCAGCCCCAGCAGGCTGGAGATTGACCAAGATGACCATTGTGTTTTACACATAGTTTATAGTTTCCCTTGTAAATTTGTTTTGATCGAAGAGTTACCTAGAAGCATGCTTATTAATTTCCAAGGAGATTAAACTTTTTAGCAAACTTTGTATAAAGTTCTTTATTTTATTGAATTTGCTCTTTAATTTTATTGAATTTGATTTAAAAAAAAACTTAAACTACAAAATTTCTACCTTAAAATTGTAGAGGTTTTCCTGAAACCAAGCACCATACAAGTACAAAACCTGTTTTATAAATGTTCAATGAACATATACAAGAAAGATTTTTTGTTGGAAGGATTTAAGGTTTAGTGTACATCTATTAAATAAAGTTTATTGATTGCATGATTCTTTTCTGTATGACTTGTTTTTGGTTTGTTTTTAACTAGACCTGTGTAATTCTGAAAGAGAAATAATTTGTCTCTCGTGATAGTTTTATTTTCCCAAATTTTTTCCTCATGTAGTTAGCCGCTGTGTCATTTAATACAGATTTATAAATGTAATATACTCTTCATAAACTGTTACTTTCATTATTATGTAACATACCTCTTCAGTGCATTTAACCTTACATTTAATCTTGTCTGTTATTAATATTGCCATTTGTTATGTAAAATTAATTGCAATCCTGTCAGAACATAGATGTTCTGGGTCTTATTAAGAATAACCAAAGATTTCCCACCTTTACGGAAAGAGATTATATGAGCTACTCTCTATGTTAAGTCTTTATACTGTTTAACTAGCATACACTTATGTCACAAAGCTATATATGTTCTAAGAACAGGGTTCCTGCACAGTCCACTATTCATACAAACACTATCCAGATTGCATCAGGTGTTGTGGCTGGCTTTGACTTTTCAACAGGAACAGGCCTCTTGTTTCATAGGTCATGCTGACCCACTTAGCCTACAATCCTACAATACAGATCTTCTATCCTTGGTCTTATCTTTATGTGACTGAACAACAAAACAGCTGCAAGATTCCACCACATGCTCCTTTCTTTTTATTTGAATATGTCTCTTATCTCTTCACTCAATTCTCAATTTAAGCTGTTAACACTGCTTAAGCGAGGTTTTATTTTCTTGTACACAGCAAATAGCTATGATTTGTTTGCACCCTAGTCTACAATCTGTCAACTACATCCCTAACCACCCTTTTCTCCCATCAGTATGTCCTACTTCACCTCTACTTCTTCCTTAACCCCAATAAGTTGAAGCCCAGGCT
The DNA here is from genome assembly GCF_003255815.1 of Theropithecus gelada. Classification (NCBI taxonomy): domain Eukaryota; kingdom Metazoa; phylum Chordata; class Mammalia; order Primates; family Cercopithecidae; genus Theropithecus; species Theropithecus gelada. The sequence goes on along the minus strand of NC_037670.1, from coordinate 34,089,860 downwards.
GGGCGCGGTGGCTCAAGCCTGTAATCCCAGCACTTTGGGAGGCCAAGACGGGCGGATCATGAGGTCAGGAGATCGAGACCATCCTGGCTAACACGGTGAAACCCCGTCTCTACTAAAAGTTACAAAAAACTAGCCGGGCGAGGGGGCGGGCACCTGTAGTCCCAGCTACTCGGGAGGCTGAGACAGGAGAATGGCGTAAACCCAGGAGGCAGAGCTTGCAGTGAGCTGAGATCCGGCCACTGCGCTCCAGCCTGGGCGACAGAGCAAGACTCCATCTCAAAAAATAAAAATAAAAAATAAAAAAAATAAAAAGTTGAAGCCCATAGACTACCTTCACTTCTCCTCTCTCCTCGCCAACTTCATTCTCTGCACCAGTTATAACCTTGGGATGCTTCTACTTTCCACTGTTACCACAATCACCAGCTCCTCAGTTTTCCGAATTTGGGTAGTACATTTTAGAAATGTCTTATCCTTCCTGTCTCAAGAGACTTGCTTTATGGATCACATTTTGAGATACTATATTCTTATTCAGCTAGATGTATAGATGAAAACAGGAAGGAGGGAGGAAAGGAGGAACGGAGGGAGGGAGGGAGGGAGGAAAGGAGGAGGGGAGGGAGAGAGGAAGGAAGGGAGGAAGAGAGGAGGGAAGGAGGGAGGGAGGAAGGGAGGGAATTGGGGAAAGAAGGAGGGAAGGACAAGTATTGCTGCTCACCACTGTGGCCTTGTTGCCTTGCCTCTTTTTTTTCTCCATCCTAAGGTTTCTGCTGTGGTTCATTTATTGCTCACTTAAGAGTATTTTCTCAAGAAATTTTTTTAAAGGGACCATGCCAGGAGTTCAATGTCACAGGGAGCTATGATCGCACCACTGCACTCCAGCCTAGGTGTCTGAGCAACTCTCTAAAACATAACAACAAAACAAAATAAAATATATCAGCCATATATATATGGCTGATGTACTCTGAATTTTTATTTATCCTCACATATCTCTCTGTCACTCTGACAGGTCAATTATCTTATTTGAGAATACTTTGGGTTCCAATTCTTTAATTGATGCTATTTCACTATCAGCCAGCTTTCAGTAAATTAAAAAATAACAGAGGATTCCATTGCCCAATGCTTTGTTCCTTTATTCCTTTGTTGGTTGTTTGTTATTTCTACCTAGAAGCCTATAATATTATCTTCATTATTAAAGTTCCAGGATTCCCTCAGGACATATCTGGTGTGTATCTCTTATCACCAGTAAAGCCTGCAATTTGGAAAGCTCTTATACTCTACAGTCTCAAAACTGTATTTACTTTAGATAACTTGTTTTTTAGTATTTGTTTAGTGATTGCCTATCTTCCATCTGCTCTTTTTTTTTTCTTAAGAATCTCCAATTATGTTTATGGTAGGGATCCTCAAATCTTGCATTCAAGTTGCCTACATTTTCATTTGTGCTTTGAGCTATTCCTTGAACCTGATCATCCAGTTTACCAATTCAGATGTCAATAATGACCACCCTTATCTTAAATGTATCTACTGAGTTATCTGAGAAATCGTGGCATTAAAGTCAAAGAAGTCTTTTATCCGCTGCCTTAAGTGCAGTTACTTTTTTTTTCAATTCAGCCATTCTTCTTCTACTCTTCTAACAATTCTCTTCCACTGGGTTTGTGCTCTAATTTTTGGCTGATATTCTCATCTCTCATCTATGGTACCCTCATATTTGTGGTTATTTATCTCTGATAGTTACAGGGACCTCAGGTGTGTTGTGGAGAATTCTGAATGGTTGGACTCCCATGGATGCTGGAAGGAGAAGCAGCAGCTGACCTCAGCATCCCAGATCTGAGTGTGGAAACCTCAGGCTCACATCCCCCTCCCCGGCTCTCCATATAGACAGAAAAGTAACCAAATTTAGGTCACTATGTCCCTAAAAATGATACTCTTCATCCTTTTCCCCAATATTTGTCTTTAATTAATGAATACATGAACTATTTGAGCTTCATTTTTGGAAACAAGATATACTGAGTGTGATGGTTAATACAGAGTGTCAACTTGATTGGATTGAAGGATACAAAGGATTGATCCTGGGTGTGTCTCTGAGGGTGTTGCCAAAGGAGATTAACATTTGAGTCAGTGGGCTGAGAAAGGCAGACCCACCCTTAATCTGGGTGGGCACAATCTATTCAGCTCCCAGCGTGCCTAGAAAACAAGCAGGCAGAAAAATAAAAAGAGAGACTGGCCTAGCCTCCCAGCCTACATCTTTCTCCTATGCTGGATGCTTCCTGTCCTGAAACACTGGACTCCAAGTTCTTCAGTTTTGGAACTCGGACTTGGCTCTCCTTGCCCCTCAGCCTGCAGATAGCCTATTATGGGACTTTGTGATTGTGTGAGTTAATACTTAATAAACTCGCCTTTATGTATACAAAATATATATATGATATATGTATACAAAATACATATATGATATATATATTCTATATATAGTATATATGTATATATATTTATATATACTGTACTTATATATATTATATATAATCTATATATAATATATTAGCCTCAAATCTGCTAAGATTGCCCTGAGTGAGAGTCTCATCTGTCGAGAAAGAGCTGAAACTGTGAAAAAACAGACACAAGAATTGCTTGAGTTTTCTAATTTATATAAACAGAAATCTGGAGAACAGGCGTGGGAATGAATATTAGAAGTGTGGGATAGTGGTGGAAGGAACATGGAGTTGAATAAGCCTGAATTTATTGATTTGGGCCCACCAAGTAGGGAGTCTGCATTTAATGTTGTAGCTCAAGGAGTTAAAAAAGGTTCTAATAGTTTATTTGCTTGATTGGCTGAAATATGGATTAAAAGACGGCCCACTGTGAATGAGCTGGAAATGCCTGATCTTCCTTAATGCAGAGAAAGGGATCCAAAGGCTTAGGGAAATTGGCATGGTGGAATGAATTAGTCATTTTAGACCTATTCATCCCAGCTGGGAAGGTCCAGAAATATACCCCTGACCAATGTCTTGCGAAACAGATTCATGAGGGCAGCACCCGCATCTTTGAAGAGCCTTGTAATTGCTCTTGTCTGTATGTCAGATCTAACAGTGAGAACTGCAGATACTCAACTACAAAATTAAAATACAATGGGAGTAACTGGATCGCGAGATGGCAGGGGCCAAGTGGTGGCACTCAACTATCAAAGGCAAGGTGGGTATAGCTACTGTAATAGACAGCAGAGGCAAAGCAGCAATCAGAATAGTCTGACTCATGTCGAGCTCTGGCATTGGCTAATTAATCATGGTGTTCCTAGAAGTGAAATTGATAGGAAGCCTACTGTATTCTTAATTTATATAAGCAGAAAACTTCTAGGTCGAATGGACAAAAGACTAATTTGAATTACAAATACAGAGAATCACAGCCCCGCAATCAATTTCCAGACTTGAGCCAGTTTACGGTTTACTTCCCCTTGAGGAAGGACCTCACCACATTACCGGCACTTTATGCAGTGATTCTCCCATCCTTTCCCAAGGAGATGCCATGGTCATGGAATTCCCTGGTCTTACCATGTTCCCCATTATCCTGAAGCAGCTGGATTGATAGAATGGTGGATTAGCCTTTCAAAGTCACAATTCCAAAGCCAACTAGGTGACAATACTTCGCAGGGCGGGGGCAAAGTTCTCCAGAAGGCTGTGTATGCTGAGAATCAGCATCTAATATATGGTACTATTTCTCTCATAGCCAGGATTCACAGGTCCAGGAATCAAGGGGTAGAAGTGGAAGTGGCACCACTCACCATCGCCCTTAGTAATCAGCTAGCAAATTTTTTGCTTCCTGTTCCCACCACATTACATTATGCTGGCCTAGAGGTCTTAGTTGCCACCAGGAGACACAACAATTCCACTAAACTGGAAGACTGCCACCTGACACTTTGGGCTTCTCCTACCTTTAAGTCAACACGCTAAGAAGGGAGTTACAGTGTTGCTTGGGGTGACTGACCTGGACTTTCAAGATGAAATCAGTCTACTACTTCACAAAGGAGGTAAGGAAGAGTTTGCATGGAATATAGGCGATCCATTAGGGTGTCTCTTATTATTACCATGCCCTGTGATTAACGTCAATAGGAAGCTACAACAGCCCAATCCAGGCAGGACTACAAATGACCCAGACCCTTCAGAAATGAAGATTTGGGTCACTCCACCAGGAAAAAAACCACGACCTGCTGAGATGCTTGCTGAAGGCAAAGGGAATACAGAATGAGTAGTATAACAAGGTAGTCATCAGTACCAGCTACGACCACATGACCAACTGCAGAAATGACTGTAATTGTCATGAGTATTTCCTCCTTTTGTTAAAAACATGTTTTTGCATGTATACACTTGTACTAAGAAAATATCTTCATTTTATTTCCTTTCTCCTTTATCTTGTGACATAAGATTTATTGACTTCACATCAGCATTTAAGTACTGTTAACTTTATGTATTTGGGTTGGGGATTGGTGCGTTTCTGGTTGTATGAAGGATAGTTGTGTTATGTTAGGTGTCATTATGACCTTATTGTCTTTATTTGAAGATTATGCATGATCTCAGCAGATGTGTATAGGCTCAAGTTGACAAGGGGTGGACTGTGATGGTTAATACTGAGTGTCAACTTGTTTGGATTGAAGGATACAAAGGATTGACCCTGGGTGTGTCTCTGAAGGTGTTGCCAAAGGAGATTAACATTTGAGTCAGTGGGCTGGGAAAGGCAGACCCACCTTTAATCTGGGTGAGCACAATCTAATCAGCTGCCAGCACAGCTAGAATATAAGCAGGCAGAAAAATGTAAAAAGGGAGACTGGCCTAGCCTCCCAGCCTATATCTTTCTCCCATGCTGGATGCTTCCTGCCCGTGAACACAGGACTCCCAGTTCCTCAGTTTTGGAACTTAGACTGGCTCTCCTTGCTCCTCAGCCTGCAGACGGCTTATTGTGGGACCTTGCGATTGTGTGAGTTAATACTTATTAAACTCCCTTTATATATATATATATATATATATATGTGTGTGTGTGTGTGTGTGTGTGTGTGTGTATCTATTCCATTAGTTCTGTCCCTCTAAAGAACGCTAATACACCAAGATTCCATTTTACTCTGTTCTACTACAAGGCTTTGAGAAAATGGTAAGTGGTGTTAACTTATAGGGGATCACAGACACTGGCGAAAACCTAAACAAAGCTAGACATACTTTCTCTAGAAGGAAAAAGCCCTTACATATACACAGAGGGTGGCCAGGTTTCTGGAAGTCCATAAACTTCAGATTAAGAGACTACCAAGGAGAGACTGTCATTTCTCTGTTTTTCAGATTAAGATTATCAGGACCATTGAAACTGTTCTTATTCCTTGGTCTCATTGAACACTTGCTGTTCTGGTGCCAGAAACAGTCTTTTCTATAATTTATTTACTTTTTGAGACAGAGTCTTGCTCTGTCACCCAGGCTGGAGTACAGTGGCATGATCTTGGCTCACTGTAACCTCCACCTCTGAGATTCAAGCAATTCTCCTGCCTCAGCCTCCCGACTAGCTGGGACTACAGGCGTGTACCACCATGCCTGGCTAATTATTTGTATTTTTTTAGTAGAGGCAGGGTTTCGCCATGTTGGCCAGGGTAGTCTAGAGCTTCTGACCTGAAGTGATCCACCCACCTTGGCCTCCCAAAGTGCTGTGGATATAGGCATGAGCCACCGCGCCTGGCCCCCAGAAGCAGTCTTAATGTTCATTTTGAACAGAATCCTCCCCTTGGCTGGATGAAAGGATTATAAGCTATGGCAACCTAAGAGCTGGCATTCCCAAGCTAGAACTTTGGCCACCCACCTCCTTTTGCATAAGTCTAGAGACGAGAGAGAGCGCTATAAAACCAAAGGCCTTCTAAAGCAAAAGACACCTTTGGTAAATAGCTAAAAAGATTTCTACAGCTTCGAATATTAGGCACTTTAAAAAGTTTATTAATTGGACCCCTAGGCATCTTACATTATCATTTAAGATGTAGGTCCTAAAAGAGCAATGCACCAGCTTAATCCTTCCTGAAAACTGTTATCTCATGAAGACTCTCCTTTGGATGAGCTCATTCAATCACATAACTTCAAACACTCCTCACATGATAATAGCTCCAATTTCAATAACTCTAGTTCATTTCCTCTCTCCTCAACCCAGACCCATGTGCATAAACATTTGGATATGTCCACTTAAAAAGTTTCACTTCAATCCTAACTTGTCCCCATGTTGTCCTTATCATCTTCCCCCTATTCCATTTTACTCTCCCTCCACAAAGCTTTCCCCTTCTGGTTTCCATTCCTGGGAATGGCACTATTATTCTCTCAGCTGCCCAAGTTAAAAACCCACAAGTCACCTCAACTCCTACCTCTCTCCCAGATAGATAGATAGATAGATAGATAGATAGATAGATAGATAGATACATACATACATACATACATACATACATACATACATAATAGGTAGATACAGATGGATAGATAACAGAGAGAGAGAATCTATAGATACAGGTATTCAATCAGTTACCAAGTGCTGTCCTTTCTTTACCCTATGCAAATATGTTCCCTCTTCCCATTCCCACAGCCTCAACCTTAGTTCAGGCCACTACCATCTCTTCATTTAACCACAGCAGTCTCAAGTGGGTCCTCCATCTCCTGATTAACCTGCCTCTGGTCCATTCCCCACAGCCAGAGTGATCTTTTAGTTTTTCTTTTGTTTTGTTTTTGGTTTTGTTTTCGAGATGGAATTTTGCTCTCTTGCCCAGGCTGGAGTGCAGTGGCACAATCTCCACTCACTGCAACCTTTACCTCCCGGGTTCAAGTGACTCTCCTCCCTCAGCCTCCCAAGTAGCTGAGATTACAGGTGCACACCAGAACACCTGGCAAATTTTTGTATTTTTAGTAGAGATGTGGTTTCACCTTGTTGGCCAGGCTGGGTCTCGGACTCCTGGCCTCAAGTGATCTGCCCACCTTGGCCACCCAACATTCTGGGATTACAGGCGTGAGCCACTGTGCCCAGCCCAGAATGATATTTTGAAAACACGTTTGATTTTGTTGACTCCTTGCTTAGAAGCATGTCTTCAGAATAAAGACGACATCCTTTCCCATAATTTGTGAGCACTGAATGCTGTTTCCTGCTGTATCCTAGACTCCTCTTTGACCAGTCCTCCACCTGAATCCTGGACCTAGCCAGACTGAGCTACTTGCAATTCCCTGAATATGCTGGACTCTGACTCTGAAGCCTCTAGGCCTTTCCATGCACTCTTCCCTCTGCTGAATGCCATCTCACTTCTTCTGCACTTGCCTGAATCCCATTCTCCTTTCTAGACTCAACTTAGCCATTATCAGTTACAGGATGTATAGGATGTGTTGACTTCACAGTCTCCAAAACTCTCTGTGCGTTCCTCTATCATCAAACTGTAGCCACGTATCCCCACTGTTTCAGGCTTCTGAAATTCTAAAGTTGTCCTTTTCTTTTCTTTTTTGAAACAGGGTCTCACTCTGTCACCTGGGCTAGAGAGCAGTGACACAACCACAGTTCACTGTCCTTTTATTAGCCAATAAGAATAGTCAAAGTTTTGGCAGGTGCAGTGGCTCATGCCTGTACTTCCAGCACTTTGGGAGGCCAAGGCAGGGGTGGATCGCTTGAGTCCAGGAATTGGAGACCAGCCTGGGCAACATGGTATGGCAAAACCTCTTCTCTACAGAGAAAAAAAACACACACACACTAAATTAGCCAAGCATAGTGGCCCATACCTATAATCCCAGCTACTAGGGAAACTGAGGTGAGAGGATCACTTGAGCCCAGAAGGTCAAGTCTGCAGTCAGCCAAGATCACACCACTGCACTCCAGCCTGGGCAACAGAGCGATCTTAGCTACTTTGGAGGCTGAATCAGAAGAACTGCTTAAACCCAGGAGGCGGAGGCTGCAGTGAGCCGAGATCATGTCACTGCACTCCAGCCTGGACAACACTGAGACTCCGTCTCAAAAAAATAAATAAATAAAGAGCACACATTCTTCTCTACAGTCTAATAAGCATTAGTTTCACATGGTGAAACTCCCATCTCTACTTAAAACACAAGAATTAGCCAGGTGGTGCACATCTGTGGTCCCAGCTACTCCAGAGGCTTGTGTAGGGGCATATGCCTATAATCCTAGCTCCTTGGGAGGCTGAGGCATGAGAATTGCTTGAAATCTGGAGGCACAGGTTGCAGTGAGCCAAGGTTGCGCTACTGCACTCCAGCCTGGGTGACAGAACAAGATGTTGGCTCAAAAAACAAAAAAAGAGGCCGGGCGTGGTGGCTCAAGCCTGTAATCCCAGCACTTTGGGAGGCCGAGACGGGCGGATCACGAGGTCAGGAGATCGAGACCATCCTGGCGAACACGGTGAAACCCCGTCTCTACTAAAAAATACAAAAAAACTAGCCGGGCGAGGTGGCGGGCGCTTGTAGTCCCAGCTACTCGGGAGGCCGAGGCAGGAGAATGGCGTAAACCCGGGAGGCAGAGCTTGCAGTGAGCTGAGATCCGGCCACTGCACTCCAGCCTGGGCGACAGAGCAAGACTCCGTCTCAAAAAAAAAAAAAAAGAAACAAAATTGAGACGATTGAGTAGAAAATGTTTGCAAAATGTAGATTAGTAGCCAGAATATATGAATAATTGGTTCTTACAAATCAACAAGTAAAAAGACAACAGAAATCTGATACAAAAATGCTTAAATGACAATAGAGCAAAAATATCTAAATGGCTAATAGACATATGAAAATTGCAACCATACTATTCATTAGGAAAATACAAATCAATATTATATTAGACCTACTAGATTGGCAAAATCCAAGAAGTCTAACAGTCCCAAATATTGGTAAAGATATGGTGCTATAGAAACTCATATACACTACTGGCAAGTAAACTGGTATCTTTCTGGAAAACAATTTGGCATTATCAGGTAAAATAAAACGTAATTGTACTGTATGATTTAGAAATTCCACTTCTAGGTATTCACTAGAGTACCAATAGACATGTACAGAGATGTTTATAGTGACATTATTCATAATAGGGAAAACTGGAAACAACCTAAAATTCAATGATCAAAGTATGAATAAATGAATAGTGGAATATATCAGTGAAAATGAGTGAACAACTCATCAACATGGAGAAGTTGCACAAAAGTATTAAGCAGAAAACTCAATGTGAGACATTTATAAAAATCTTTTGATAACCTATGAAAAAAATCCCAACGTGCCACCACCAAGGGCAAGTGAAAAATTGTTGGCTCCAGTAAGGCAGAACTAAAGGAAGTTCTAACACGGGAAAATTGCAGCACACTGGACTGTTGAGAAATGTAAAGGATCTGAGATTTTACTCCACCTGCAACCTAACAAATTAGTCTGCCACAGTTTCACTGTTGGCAGGAAAAAAATAAGGCTTTTGGGTCAGAGACAAGGAACTTTATTACTCACAGTATTAATACAACAATTAGCATAAGCAACAGTATATTTTCTCAGTTTCCCCTTGCCTCAAGTCTTATGGGGGCAACATGGATGGGCCCAGATGGATCTGACCTCCTTGGCCTCCCTCAGTACAGGGATTACAACACGCCCAGCCTCAATTTTCTTTATAATGCCTTTTGATGAACAAAACTCTTTACTGTAACTGAATTTATCAGTCTTTTAGGGTCTGTGATTCTTTTCTATTTTATAGATACACTTTCCCATTCTATTCTCATAAAAATATTCTCCTATATTTTTTCCAAATTTAAAATTCAACCTTTTTATTTACAACTTAATCCATTTTAGTGGACTTCTGTATATGGTGTGAGGTAAGAATCTAATTTCACTGTTTCCTTTTGTGTATAATCACTTATACAGTACTATTCCATTTGTTCTGCAGTTCCATTTCATCATGTACACATTTCTATATATGTACATGTTTCTTTATGGACTTTCCATTCTGTTTCAGTTTATTTATCTTTGGGTCAATATAAAACTGTCTTAATTACTATCGTTTAATAACAAGCATTTGGCATCTGAGTAGTTCAAGCTCTCTCATGCTCCTCCTATTTTCTAGGAGTGTCTAGGCTGTTCTTGGTCATTTGTTCAGGTTTTATGAAAAACACTTTTGGGTTTTTGACTGGAATTTTACTGTAAGTATAGGAACAATTGGTATCTTTATAATAGTGAGTCTTCCTAGTCAAACACGAAATAATTTTCCATTTACTTAGGTATTTAAAATGTCTTTTAGGCTGTGTGTGGTGGCTCATGCCTGTAATCTCAGCACTTTGGGAGGCCGAGGTGGCAGGATTGCTTGAGCTCTGGCGTTCAAGACCAGCCTGAGCAACATGGTGAGACCCCCATCTCTACTAAAAATATGAAAAATTATCTGGTTGTGGTGGTGCACACCTGTGGTCCCAGCAACTCAAGAGGCTGAAGTGGGAGGATGGCCTAAGCTCGTGGGGTGGAGGTTGCAGTGAGCCAAGTTCACGCCACTGCACTCCAGCCTGGGTGACAGAACAAGACCTTGTCTCAAAAAAAAAAAAAAAAAAAGTATTTTAATCAAATTGCATGTTAGTCCTGTACTCGTTATATTTACTCCATGATGCCTTATTTATCATTTTTAGTGGCATTATTAAAATATGTTTTCCTGCTTTGGGGATATATATATTATATAGAAATATAAATGATTTCTGAATATTATTATTACAGACAACACTTTCCTAAGCCCCCTTATCATAAGTCAGTGCTTTTTTAAATGTTTTCCTGGTAAATAATATCATCTGTTAATGACGACAATTTTGTGCATACTTTCCTATCCTTTTCCCTTTCATTTTTTTTTCTTTTCTTATTTTGCTGGCTAGGACTTCCAGTGAAAATGTTGAATAGGAGTGGTAATAGGTGGCAATTTTCTCGTTTCTGATTTTTACAGGAAATGCTTTCAGTATTTCTACTTGCAGAATATTTGCCAGAGTTTTTTGTATACAGATCATACTGGGTTAAGAAAGTTCCTTCTCTTCCTAGTTTGCCAAGTGTATTCAATTTCAACAAATGTGTGTCCACATCTGTTGAGGTGATAATGTGCTATTTTTCTTCCCTTTAACCTATTAGAATGATAAATGGAATTTATGGATTTTTCTATTAAACCATGGTTACATTCCTGGGATAAACTCAACTTGGTCATAGTATATCATCTGTTTTATATATACTGCTAGATTTAGCTTGTTGAAGTTTTATTCTTTTTTTCCTCTATGTGAATGTGATTGGCCTGTCAGTTTCCTTTCTTATATAACCCTTATCTGGTTTTGTTATCAAGGTTTTGTCTAACACAATTATTTAGGGGGAAGAATTACAAGAATCACTTCTTCTTGGGCATACAGTTCAACTATACTGGAATCATCTGAATGAGTCCTGGCCACTGGAATTCGAAGTCACTTATGCTACTTCCAGGACTGGCTCAAAAATCTCTCGTGCACGATCTTCCTCTTTTTTCCGTATCCATGCAGATAGAGGTTACAAGATGAATGTGATGGTGGCACAAAACAGAGGGATCCTGAGTCTCTGAATGACTAAATGGAATAGAACACTTTCTATGCCCTGGACAAAGCACATTAGATTATAAAATGCATAAGCAATAAATTTTTAGTGTGTCACTAATAAAGAACTTGGTACACCAGTTGAACCTCTGCACATGAGAATAACACAGACTGTAAGATCATGGCCCAGTTCACATGAATTTAAAATAATAAAATGTATACCCAAGAAACCCTCTATCCAACTTCAGAACTGGAACACTGCCAGTCCCTTTATGGTGTTTACCTGGGTGCCTGGTTCTCCTCTAGCCTTTCTCCCAGTCATCCTTACCTCCTCTCATCCCACTGGTTAGCGCTAACCTGAATTTTTTGTTTATCATTATGTTGCCTTTTTGTTTGTTTGCTTTGTTTTGGTTTTCTCTTACACTAAAAGACCTTTTAAATGTTTTTTAGAACAGTTTTAGCTTTACAGGAAAACTGATAAGGAGGTACAGAGAGTTTTGTTGTAGACACAGGTTAAAAAAAAAAAGTACAGTTTGCACAAACCTCTCCCTGACTGCACAAACACAAGCACAGTTCCCCCCAGTTATTTGCATCTTGCATTAGTGTGGTGCATCTGTTACAATTGATGAACCAATATTGATATATTATTACTAACTAAAGTTCACAGTTTATATTAGCGTTCACTCTCTGTTCAGTAATTTTCAAAATGTCATTTCCTTTTTTTTTTTTTTGAAACGGAGTCTTGCTCTTGTTGCCCAGGCTGGAGTGCAATGGCATGATCTCAGCTCACTGCCATCTCTGCCTTTCAAGCTCAAGCTATTCTCCTGCCTCAACCTCCCGAGCACATGGGATTACAGGCACATGCCACCATGCCCAGCTAATTTTTTTATTTTTAGTGGAGATGGGGTTTCATCATGTTGGCCAGGCTGGTCCCAAACTCCTAACATCAGGTGACCTGCCTGTCTCGGCCTCCAAAAGTGGTGGGATTACAGGAGTGAGCCATCACGCCCAGCCTAAAATGTCATTATTTCTTCCTTGACATATGAATTGTTTAGAAGCATGTTTTAAATTTTGTAAATGTATGGGGACTTTTAAATTTTATTTTTGTTATCAATTTATAACCTAAACACTTTATAGTCAGAGAAGATTAGCTATATCATATTGATTCTTTGAACTTTATAGGGACTTACTTTTGGTCTAATATGTAATTATGTTGGTAAACATCCCATGATTGCTTGAGAAAGAATATGCATTCCCTGATTGTTAGTTTCAGAGTTCTATATTAGTCTGTGATATCAAACTCACTGCTATTTTTCAAATCTCTTTGCCTTTTTGGTCTCCTTGATGTGGTGGTATGCGCCTGTAATCCCATCTACTCGGGAGGTTGAGGCAGGAGAACTGCTTGAGCTTGAGAGGCAGAGATGGCAGTGAGCTGAGATCATGGCATTGCACTCCAGCCTGGGCAACAAGAGCAAGACTCCGTCTCAGAAAGTGTAAACCCTTTATCATTCTTTTTTTTTTTTTTTTTTGAGACATAGTTTCGCTCTGTCGCCCAGGCTGGAGTGCAGTGGTGCGATCTCCGCTCACTGCAAGCTCCGCCACCTCCCGGGTTCACGCCATTCCCCTGCCTCAGTCTCTCTAGAAGCTGGGACTACCGGTGCCCGCCACCACGCCTGGCTAATTTTTTTGTATTTTTAGTAGAGACGGGGTTTCACCGTGTTCACCAGGATGGTCTCAATCTCCTGACCTCGTGATCCGCCCGCCTCGGCCTCCCAAAGTGCTGGGATTACAGGCATGAGCCACCGCGCCCTGCGCCCTTTATCATTCTTTAGTGTCTGTATTAGTCTGTTCTCGCATTGCTATAAAGAATTACCTGAGACTGGGTAAAGAAAAGAAGCTTAATTGGCTCACGGTTCCACAGGCTGTACAGGAAGCATGGCTGGGGCGGCCTGAGGAAGCTTGAAATCATGGCACAAGGCAAAGAGGAAGGAGGCATGTCCACATGGTTGGAGCAGGAGGAAGAGAGCGAAGAGGAAATGCTACACACGTTTAAACAACCAGATCTCGTTAGGAACTCACCATCATGAGAACAGCAAGGAGGAAGTCTGCCCCCATGATCCAATCACCTCTCACCAGGCCCCTCTTCCAATATTAGGGATTAAAATTCAACATGAGATTTGAGTGGGGACAGAAATCCAAACCATATCAGTGTCCACGTCTATTCCTAATCATGCTTTTAATTTTGCACTCAGCGTATTAATTTCTGAGAGTTACTATAACAGTGCCACCAACTGGGTAGCTTAAAACAAATGCATTCTCTCACAGTTCTTGAGGCTAGATGTCTAAAATAAAGGTGTGGGCTGGACCATGCTCCCTCTGAAGGCTTGAAAGAAGAATCCTTCCTGCCTCTTCTAGCCTCTGGTAGTTGCTAGCAACCCCTGCATTCCTTTACTTGTTGACTCATCACTCCAACCTCTGCCTCTGTCTTCATATGGCATCCTCCCTATGTCTCTGTGTTCAGATTTTCCTGTTCTTACAAGGACACAAGGGATATTGGGTTTAGCGTCCACCCTAATCCAGTATGACCTTGTCTTAACTTGATTACATCTGCAAAGTTCCTAATTCCAAATAGGATCATATTCACAGGTTTCAGTTGAACACTAATTTTGTTGGGGGGGACACTACTCAATCCAGTACAAACAGCTATTAATGCAGCTGATGCAGAATTTTCTGTTCCTTAATTCAGTTAAATTTGGGTTATCACACAACCAGAAAAAATAAGGTACACGTATACACTGAAAGGCAAGGAGGGCAGAATTTATTAAGCAAAAGGAAAGCTCTCCACAAAAGGAGGGGTCCTTCATGCAGGTTTTCCACCTCACAAATTGAATGCCAGGCCACCACACACGAGCTGAAGGGGCATGGCTTCTCCCCTGCATAAGGCGCAAACTCCGTGTGGCTCCACCCCATGTATGGGCACTTGGTCTAAGCTACATTGATTTATCTCCCTTACTGCACATGTGTTGAGAAATGGAATTTTTCACAGTGGGCATGTTCAGGCAAGCCATCTGTGCACAATGACCTGGGCAAGTCGGAGGTTCTTCAGGGACCCTTCCCTATTTGCCTAGGCATGTGCCCGTCTCCCTTTTCTTTCATAGCTATCTGTTTTATAGATTGGTCTAATATATGTTTTACCAATACTACAAGAAAATGGCTTACATGATTATGGAGGCTAAGAGGTCCCATGATCTGTCATCTATAAGCTGGAGACCCAGGAAGGCCTGTGGTATAATTCAGTCTGAGTCCAAAGGCGTGAGAACCAGGGGAGTCAGTGATGTAAATTCATCTGAGGACAGGAGAAGATGAGATGTCACAGCTCAAACAATGAGGCAGGAAAAAAAAGGGGGGGTGAATTCTTCCTTCCTCAGCCTTTTATTTACACCCTCAACAAATTGGATGATGTCCACCCACCTTGGGGATGGCCATCTCCTTTACTGAATCCCCCAATTCAAATTTGAATCTCCTCTGTAAACACACTCAAGACACTCCCGAATAATGTTTAAACAGATATCTGGGACCCTGTGGCCTATTCAAGTTGACATATAAAATTAACCATCGCAAGTTTACCTTTGTCAACTTGGCACCCATACACATCTCCTTAAACCATACTTAACTGCCACATAAAGACAACAGCAAGGTCATAATTCCATCTAACACGATTAACAATTAAGCATTCTACCAGAAACACACTAACCCATTTCCCAGAAGAGGAGCTTAAGTCTTCATGTGATGTTTACTCTCTCCTTGATATCCCATAACTTAAATACCATGATGTAAAATTAATCAAGGTTGAACATTGGAGCCAGTTTAAAAAATTAACTATATTTAAACAATGCATCTATAACAAATCTATAATACATCACTATAATAAAATCAATGCATCTTATGTTACAGAATAAGGAAATGAGAAGAAAGCAAGCTACACACACACAAAATGGAGTCATAGCAAAATATGGAGGACATACTTACGACAATCACAGTCT
Organism: Theropithecus gelada; assembly: GCF_003255815.1. NCBI lineage: Eukaryota > Metazoa > Chordata > Mammalia > Primates > Cercopithecidae > Theropithecus > Theropithecus gelada. The sequence goes on along the minus strand of NC_037670.1, from coordinate 34,074,299 downwards.
ATGTTTCTGTAACTGGTCATATGATCAAAGTCAGTATTTCTTCCACCACTTATTCTGTATTCGCTTTGCCTTCAGCAAGCACTTCATCTGGTCATGGTACTTACCTGGTGGTGACCCAAACCTTTATTCCTGAAAGGTCTAGGTCATTAGTGGTCCTGTCTGAATTAAGTTGTAGTTTTCCACTGACCTTAATCACAGGGCATGGTAACACTAAGAGAAGCCCTAAGGAATCTCACATATTCCCAACATACTTTTCCTTACCACCATTTGGGGGTAGTCCAGTTTCTACTTGGTAGTCGGGAACAATCACCCAGCCAGCACTGTAACTCATTTGTCTATTGAGTTAGAGGCATGAGAAGCCCGAAGTGGCTGAGGAGCAGTCTTAAACTTCCAGTTCAATTAAATCATGATTGTACCTCTCAATGGAAAACATGCCACCCTATGTAAGACCTCTAGGCCAGCAGAGCATAAGTCATGACAACAGGAAGCAAACATTTTGCTAGTGGGTCACTAGGGCTAATAGCGAACAGTGTCCCTCCTATTTTGACCCCTTGATTCCTGAACCTGTGAATCCCAGTCATAAGAGAAATGCACCATATACTGGATGCTGACTCAGAGAGTAGACAGCCTTCCACAGAACCTTGTCCCAGCCCTACAAGGCACTGCTGTATAGCTGGTGCTATTACTGTCTTCAAAATACCATTCCACTGCTCTATGTAGCCAGTTGATTCAGGATAGTAAGGAACATTGTAAGAAAATTCCATGAGTATGGGCCCACTGCCACACTTTTGCTGTGAACTGAGTTCCTTGTAATGCTGTGTGGAATACCATGGTCATAGATGAGAGATTCTATAAGTCCATGGATGGTAGTTTTAGTAGAAGCACTGCGCGAAGGGAAAGTGAATCTGTATCCAGAGTAAGATCTATTTCAGTAAGGACAAAACACTATCCCTTCAACGATGGAGGTGGATCAATGTAATTAACCTGCCACTGGGCAGCTGACTGCTGACTCTGGGAAATGGTGTCATATCAGGGGCTCAGTGTTGGTCTCTGCTGCTGGCAGACTGGGCACTCAGAGATAGCCTTGGCCAGGTCAGCCTTGGTGAGTAGAAGTCCACGTTGCTGAGCCCATGCATAATCTCTATTCTTGTTACCATGGCTACTTTGTTCATGAAACAATTGGGTGATGACAGGGGTGGCTGGAGAAAGAGGCCTACTAGTATCCACAGAACAGGTTATCTTGTCTACTTTATTAAAATCCTTCTTTGCTAACCCTTTGGTGAGCATTCACATGGGGCACAAACATCTTCGCCCTTTTTGCCCATTCAGTGTCTATCCACATACTTCATCTCCAAATTTCTTTGTCACCAATTTTCCAGTTATGTTGAACTCCCTGACCATCCTGCCAAACCACTGGCCATAGCCTACGAATTGGCATATAATTGAATATCTGGCCATTTTTCCTTCTAAGCAAAGTCAACAAGGGGGACTGCTCAAAGTTCTTTCCACTGGGAGGATTTCCCTTCACCACTGTCCTTCAAGGTAGCCCAGAGGTGAGCTGAGTGCTGCAGCTGTCCACTTTTGGGTGGTACCTGCATATCATATAGAAGCCTCTGTAAACCAGGCCTAAGTCTTCTCTTTCTCTGTCAGCTGGTCGTAGGAAAGTCCCCATGAAGCCACAGATGCAGGCTGGAAGAGAGAAGGCAGGTAGCAGAAGCGGGGACTATGGAAATTTGGCGTACTTCTTCATGTAACTTCCTTGTGCCTTCAGGGCCTGCTCAGGCCCAATCACGTGTATACCATTTCCATCTGACGGCGGAGTGTTGCTGGGCATATCCAACTCTGTGCGTTGGTGGCTCAGATAACATCCAGTTCATGACAGGCAGCTCAGGTTGCATGGTAACTTGGTGGCTCAAGAAGTATCCATCTCTACTAAGGCCTAGTAGCAGGCCAAGAGCTGTTTCTCAGAAAGAGACTAGCTATTTGTTGGTAATGGCAGGACTTTGCTCTAAAATCCTAAACCAAGATTCACCTACAGGGACCTGCCAGACGCTTCAAACAGCATCCCTATCTGCCACTGCCACTTAAACACCACTGGATCTGCTGGCTCATAAGACCCAAGTGGCGGAGCAGCTTTAACAGCAGCCTGGACCCATTACAGAGATTTTTCTTGTTCTGGGCCCTACTCAAAACTAGTAGCTTTTTGAGACAATTGGTAAATGGGCTGAAGTAACATAATGAAATTGGAAAATGTTGCCTCCAAAACCCAAAGAGGCCCACTAAGTATTGTGCCTCTTTCTGGGTTGTAAGAGCAGCAAGATGCAAGTACTTATCCTTCACCTTAGAAGAAATATCCCAACATGCCCCATGTCACTGTATCCCTACCAATTTCACTACGGTAGAAGGTCCTTGAAATGCAGTCATATTTATTTCCTACCCTCTGATGCAAATGTCTTTCCACTAAGTCTAGTGTAGTTTCTACTTCTTGCTCACTAGGTCAAATCAGCATAATGTCATCAATATAATGAATTAGTGTAATATTTTGTGGAAGGGAAAGGTAATCAAGAGCCCCATGAACTGAATTATGACATAGAGTTGGAGAACTGATACACACCGGATATACAACAATGAAGGTGTGTCGGGGGCCCTGCCATCTGAAAGCAAACTGCCTTTATGGACTGGTATGAAAAAAAAGACATTTGCCAGATAAATTCCATTGGCTTACCAAATAATGGTGAAATAAATATTTCATACATAACTTTTATATTTAAAATGCAAATTATAAATATAATACACATATTTACCTGTACTTTTGCAAATAATTATATAGGCCTGACTGGAAGGGAATGTTCCACCTTCCTGCCTTTTTTTAATGACAAATTTCTGATAAAATTCCTTGTTACCTAATGAATGACTTCAGTTTCAAGATATGCTAAATGCATTCAGTTTCCAGTAGCTCTGGGCACACACTGTATGCTAGGACTTGGTGAACTTGAGGACTGAAAGAGTTTCTTGGCCTGCTTGTCTGGAAAGTGCAGTGGTTCCTTGCAGACCTTTTGTCTTCATTATTTTCAAAATTTCTTCTAAAATAAAAATCAAAAGGTAAAATCCATTAAGCCATTTGGTAGTGTGCATGATCAATAAGCAATTTAATAAGTTAGACACAGATGATTTATAAATTGTATTCATCAGTTTATTTGATATACAAAACAATGTATATCAAATAAATGTCTATTAAAGTGAACTTATTCTTCAGCTAAATAGGAGCACTTCGTATTTTCAAAGTGTTGCTGGTGATTCTAATCAGAATGAATGGCTTGCTTTGCAGTCACAGCCTACTTTAGGCTCAGCAGAAACATTAATTGTCCTTGTTATTATAGCAAGTGATCAGTTTTTTAGTTGCTTGGCTCCAATCTCTGCCCTATGTCTTTCTCTTTGGATGACAAGAGCCAATGATGGTGTGGGACAAACTGAATAGTGACATTGCACAGTGAGAGTGGAAGAAGTAGCTTATTTCTTTCAGGCATATTGAGAAAAGAAAACCTTCCTTATAAATAAATAAAACTCAGAAGACTGAACTAAGAAAATGGAGAAGAAAGAAAAAAAGAAAAGGAAAGGTAAGGAAAAGAGAGAAAGAAGGAAGGATGGACGGAAGGAAGGAAAAAAAGGAGAGAAGAGAGAGAGAGAAAAGAAAGAAAAAAAGAAAGAAAGAAAGAAAGAAAGAAAGAAAGAAAGAAAGAAAGAAAGAAAGAAAGAAAGA